>NC_038043.1:9538277-9800126 GCF_002211085.1 Panicum hallii | reverse complement strand
AAAACTCACACGATAAGTAAGGGAAACACCACGACTGGAAAATTAAAACTCATGTGGAAGTACTGGAAATGTAAACTCATGCGGAAAGTAAGGACAATACCTAAGCTGAAAATGAAAAACTTACATGGGAAATAAAGGCACATAACCACTAGAATATAAAACGTATGTGGAAAGCAAGACAAGAATAATGTAATAAGCAGTGGCGTGAAGCTCACTTGCCTTGAAAACTGGCACTACAGCTTAGCTACAACTTCAAATGCCTTCGTGACACTGCTCTTGCTAGCAGCAAGGTTACCTACGGCAGCGCCAGTACTGCTTGAGCTGTTATTGGATGTGTTTTTTTTACTCAAGGAGAGCACGCACGTGCTATTTATAGGTTGCCAGAGCAGGTAGGGATTGGGCAGTGCAAGCTCTCAGCTAGTGTAGAGTTTAGTAGAATAATGTAGAGCGAGTGAATGATGTACAATAGTGTAAAGAGCTCTCGGGACTGTAATTATCCTCAGCTTATTTTGTTTTGCTACTTTATTTTTACCGGGTGCTGATATGTACTGCTGATCTGGTTTGCTTTCTAACTCAGTGTGAAAGGGACAGCTCTATTTGCTGGCGTTTGGGCAGCAGGTAGGCATTACGCAAGCATTAGGCTGGCTACAACAATCCTTGTTCGTACACACAACTTAAGCACAATGCACAAATATATATAGGAATTATAGTGATAAAAATAGACACTAGATAAATCAGTACGGATATATGATATCACTCTTCCATGCATGCATAAACAAGAGACCAATATAAATTTTATTCACAACAGTTTGGGTAGTTAGCATGAGCTAATTATCTATAATTTATCCTTTCATTTCATGGTGTTACAAAATCACTTCATGAATTCTACTCGAAGATAATATGGTGCCGTCGTCTATACGCCACCCACCGCCGCCAGCTCCACTTCTAACATGCATCTCAAATACACCTCTCCAGCTCCGATCTCAAACGTCACATGAAAGCCTTCCTCACGCAACTCCGCAATCGCGCGCAATCTTTCCTCACAGAGCCACGCAATCTCGCGCAGTCCTTCCTCACGCACTATTGGCAACGTGGTCATTATACTCATATTGTCGATACAACATGCATGGCGGCTCCTGTAAGGTGTGGTGATTCCAACCAACTCCACTAATGAGCGAGGTATGGATGTGTTTAGTTGACTTTCGTATAACAGATTTTTCCTTTCAACATCCTAGTAGAGTATACTTGTATCTATGCACTACCGGATTCAGGACCTTTACGAGTGTCTAGACACTCGGCAAAGCCCTGAAAATACTCGGCAAAGACTTTGCCGTGTGTAACACCCAGCAAAGGGCACTCGGTAGTGAATATTCCGGCAAAGACGTCTTTGCCGAGTGCCTTTTGTCGGACACTCGGCAAAGGTTTGCCGAGTGTCAGGGTAGGCACTCGGCAAAGAAAAGTAGCCGTGACGGCGTTTGGGACTGTGACGGCTCTTTGCCGAGCGCCCCAGGTTTGGCGCTCAGCAAAGGGCCTAGTCTTTGCCGAGCGCCCTAAGTTTGGCGCTCGGCAAAGGCTGGCTCTTTGCCGAGTGCCTGTGACGTGGCACTCGGCAAAGTTCAGGTCACTTTGCCGAGTGCTTTTTTTTATACACTCGGCAAATAGTTTTTAAAAGATTTTAATTTGTTTTTTCCCCACCATTTTACACAAGCACATATTCACACAGGCATATTATTTGAAATTTCACATACACAACCAAATTCACGCAAGTCTTATCGTCACAACCAAATTTAACAAAGTCTCGTCATCACACAAGTAGTATCACATACACAAGTTCACCACATAAGTGTTAACAACGATAAAGGTTCATTTGAAGTTCACCACATATGTTCACCACACAAGCTGCAATGTCACAAGTGAAGATTTTGAGATGGCTGATTTGGAGTTGCCTGATTTGGAGATGGCGTAGCATGCGGATCATTTGACGCCACCGATTGTCTCTACACAGAGAAGAAGAGATTGCATGTGAGACAAGATAAATGACAATCGTACATAAATATAGCCTGACTATTAGAAACCTAACCAATAAAGCTGACAAAGAAGATGGATTACTTTTAACCAATAAAACTAAAATGCAAATGACAGCAGATAAGCACACACATACATGGACACACTTATAGAAACATACACGCGTGAGAATACTACAGGCACACACATAGTGAGAACAAAATAAACAAACATCACTGGAGTAGTATCTCAAATAGTAGTTCTGAACTAAAACCATGCATTTGATGTTGTACCAGTAAATACTTGACATGACATACACTGAGATACTGATGCACTGCTACTTAAGCATTCTAAATGAAACATGAAACAATAATTCAACAAGGCAATTGCCCAAAACAAAGGTCTCTAGTTGCAGGTTCCAACAATACTAGCCGACCATATGCAGAAGCTGCATGCGTAAGCTAGAGAGCTAGCTAGCAGCAGCAGCGAGGTGACACGGCGGTGGAGTACGTACAATTTAGCAGAATATATGTGTGGGGATCTACTACGTTCTGAATGAAGCGGGAAAGATGCTATACTTACAGGAGTAGAGTACGGATCAGTTGGTGGAGTTGCGCGAACAGAGAAGCTGGCGGAGGTACAACCCATTGCAGCGCTAAGACTCTGCATGTAAGTAAGTACATCACTCATCCTTTGCTCCAACTCCTGTCGTTTCCTCGTCTCTTCTTCCTGCCGGCCCTGCACAGTTTTCACCCCAATGTTACAATAATGCAAACAAAACGTATGTAATAATCAACGAGCGACGGACAAAGAAGGAATAACCTGGAGTGCCTGTATCTGATGGCGTGAAGTGTCCTTCCGAGGTCGTATGGCTGGGCTCGCACTCGTGCTCCTTGCTCGGATCTGAGAAAGTGTAGGAGTAGAGGACGAGTCGATTGCGCCATCGGCAATCCAGTACCGTCCTTTCTTCTTACCTTCTCCGACCCTCATGACGATCTCTATGTCAAGATCCTCTGTGGTGGGATCATATTCTGGGCCATGGACCTCTCTTGCCATCGATGTGTAGTCACTGAGGCGGGAGTGGATGCTCGCATTGTTGTATGCCTCGGGCCCGTCCTCCAGGTTGTAGCTAACGTCGGAGGTCGCCTTTCCCTTGTGGGACAGAGCAAATGCCGTGAAGAGATTGCAAGGCTGGCCACCATGTGACGATGACTGCGAGAAAAAGCAACAAGATGATTAGAAAGCATGCATAATTTGAGTGTTAGATGAAATAAATATATTCGCGTACCCATGCTCAGCGTATCCGTTGAGGTTGCGGCTGCCTTGATGGTGTGCTACACCTGCATCATCAAACGTCGCTCCCGGCAAGCAACGTGATTCTCCTCCCACTCCTCGGAGCACCACTTCTGCACTAGTGTCGCCAGCAATCGGGATACGAGATGCACCAATTAGGAGTCACCTAGAAGACACCAAGTACATGCATGACGTATTAGAAGATAAAATTAAGCCGTCCTAATGTAGAAAAAGAATCAAGCTACAGTGTTTTGTTCTTTACCTGTATGTACTGCTCCGGAGTCAAATAAATTGTTCTTGCTTCTTCTTTGGTGACCCTCTGTCCAAGGACGGTGGTGTGGTAATATCAACACAGCAGAATGATCTATAACAACTCCTAAAGATACATGGTGTATTTTTTTTAAGAAACGTGCATCAGCTGGTGGAACATGAACGGATGCAGTACCTGCGGCGGCCGGGCGCGGCGGGGGCACGGCCGAGGGCGCGGCCGGGGGCAGTACCTGCAATGGAAGCCTCAATTTCAAATTCAGAATTTCACCAAACAACACTGGTTTCATAACATGGATTCGTAAAACAGCACTGCACACACTAAAACAAGGGGGAAATAAGGATTGGTGGTGTTTGGTGAATTGCTTGGGTGCATGCCGTGCTATTTTGTGGATATGCAGGATCAGATGCTGTTTCGTGAATACCATAAGAAACAAGTGCTGATAAGAGTGATCTCTTCACCCTAGGCATGACAGAAGAAGACGGTAATAATCTTGCAAGGTTGCTTTCCTGCAACATTGGGTCCTTCCCTATAAAATACCTAGGTGTCCCTCTCCACTTTACTAAATTTTTAAGCTCAAAAACTCCACATTTGCACGGCGGGGGCGCGGGCCGGGGCGCGGCGGCGGCTCGGGCCGGGCGCGCTCTTTTCTTTTGCAGGGCTGGTTTTCTATTCACTGCAATCGTCAGTGGTGTACCTGTTTTCTCTGCACGTTCTCACCTAACTACGCCACCTTGCTGGCTTTGCGCTTCGTCGTTGGCCTTGGTCTGGGTGGCAGCCAAGTGCTCCCTACTTGGTTCCTGGAGTTCGTCCCGGCTGAAAACAGAGGTCCTGGATAGCTGCTTTTACTTGCTTCTGGACCCTTGGAACAATATTAGAGGCTCTACTTGCTTGGGTATTTTGCTTTCCATACTCGACTTCAGTTATTGTCAAATTATATGTTTTTGCCCAACTTGTTATTTCTATTTTCATTCATTTGGATCCTAGCCATAGATTTCAAAGTTTGATTTTTATGTGATGTGCATCAGAATATGGCATGCCTTAGCTACATACAGAATATTTGGCACATACCTGGACAAAACCTAATAAACCTCGGGCTGGGGAAGCGGCGGCGGCTCGGGCCGGGGCGCGGCGGGGCCCGGCCGGGCGCGGCGGCGGGGCCGGGGTGTGGCGGGGGCTGGGGCGCGGCGGCGGCCGGGGCCGCGGCCAGGGAGCGGCGGCGGCGCGGTGGGGCCCGGGCGGGGGCGGGGGCGAAATTAAAGAGCGCGTGTGGGTAACGGGCGGGGGCGCGGTGCGCGCTAGTATATATTCCCTTCTTTGCCGAGTGCCTCCGATCTGGGGCACTCGGCAAAGCCTCCAGATCGGAGGCACTCGGCAAAGAGACGGCTTTGCGAGCGCCCGAACAGACACTCGGCAAATAATTTTAATTTTTTACACCTATTTGCCATCAAACTTTTTTGCTGTGATACTTACATTACATGGAACAGTATATGCAATTTGTGCCCATTAATCGAAGTGTTTGCTATATTTTATCAATTTATTTCATTTATTGAATTTCTTGTAATATTAAAATTTGAACTACAAGTCACACGAATAATGGAAAAAATGAAAAAAAATGATATTCACGTTATTGAAGCATGCGTTGAGACATTATCGAAAAAAATCAGAAATTTCAAATTTGTTGTCACGAACAGACGACGAACTTATTGTTCAGTGTTTTTAAAATGTATAAAAGGCAAATTTGGTCGGAAATTATGAAACTTGTCGAGATGTCATGATATCATGTGAGGATATTGATAAAACTTTTATAAGATTTCGTGAAAGTTTCAATCTACAATGCTTAACACCTAATCGGTCTGTATATAAAATCATACACCTCTTTGAAAAACTTTTACAAAAAGCATCGTATATTTTTACTTTAACGAAACCTCGTCAAATTTTTATCATAGGTTCCCCATGTGATATCATTACATCTTGACAAGCTTCATAATTTTCGGACCATATTTGCATTTATACATTTTAAAAACAACTGAACAATAAGTTCGTCGTCATGTTTCGTGGACAACAAATTTGAAATTTCTGATTTTTTTCTTGATAATGTCTCAACGCATGCTTCAATAACGTGAATATCATTTTTTAATTCATTATTTTCCATTATTCGTGTGACTTGTAGTTCAAATTTTAATAATTACAAGAAATTCAATAACATGAAATAAATTGATAAAATATAGCAAACACTTCGATTAATGGGCACAAATTGCATATACTGTTCCATGTAATGTAAGTATCACAGCAAAAAAGTTTGATGGCAAATAGGTGTAAAAAATTAAAATTATTTGCCGAGTGTCTGTTCGGGGCGCTCGGCAAAGCCGTCTCTTTGCCGAGTGCCTCCGATCTGGAGGCTTTGCCGAGTGCCCCAGATCGGAGGCACTCGGCAAAGAGGGAATATATACTAGCGCGCACCGCGCCCCCGCCCGTTACCCACACGCGCTCTTTAATTTCGCCCCCGCCCCCGCCCCGGGCCCCACCGCGCCGCCGCCGCTCCCCTGGCCGCGGCCCCGGCCGCCGCCGCGCCCCCAGCCCCCGCCACACCCGGCCCCGCCGCCGCGCCCCCGGCCGGGCCCCCGCCGCGCCCCGGCCCGAGCCGCCGCCGCTTCCCCAGCCGAGGTTTATTAGGTTTTGTCCAGGTATGTGCCAAATATTCTGTATGTAGCTAAGGCATGCCATACATTCTGATGCACATCACATAAAAATCAAACTTTGAAATCTATGGCTAGGAGGATCCAAATGAATGAAAATAGAAATAACAAGTTGGGCAAAAACATATAATTTGACAATAACTGAAGTCGAGTATGGAAAGCAAAATACCCAAGCAAGTAGAGCCTCTAATATTGTTCCAAGGGTCCAGAAGCAAGTAAAAGCAGCTATCCAGGACCTCTGTTTTCAGCCGGGACGAACTCCAGGAACCAAGTAGGGAGCACTTGGCTGCCACCCAGACCAAGGCCAACGACGAAGCGCAAAGCCAGCAAGGTGGCGTAGTTAGGTGAGAACGTGCAGAGAAACCAGGTACACCACTGACGATTGCAGTGAATAGAAAACCAGCCCTGCAAAAGAAAAGAGCGCGCCCCGGCCCGAGCCGCCGCCGCGCCCCCGGCCCGCGCCCCCGCCGTGCAAATGTGGAGTTTGAGCTTAAAAATTTAGTAAAGTGGAGAGGGACACCTAGGTATTTTATAGGGAAGGACCCAATGTTGCAGGAAAGCAACCTTGCAAGATTATTACCGTCTTCTTCTGTCATGCCTAGGGTGAAGAGATCACTCTTATCAGCACTTGTTTCTTATGGTATTCACGAAACAGCATCTGTATCCTGCATATCCACAAAATAGCACGGCATGCACCCAAGCAATTCACCAAACACCACCAATCCTTATTTCCCCCTTGTTTTAGTGTGTGCAGTGCTGTTTTACGAATCCATGTTATGAAACCAGTGTTGTTTGGTGAAATTCTGAATTTGAAATTGAGGCTTCCATTGCAGTACTGCCCCCGGCCCGCGCCCTCGGCCGTGCCCCCGCCGCGCCCGGCCGCCGCAGGTACTGCATCCGTTCATGTTCCACCAGCTGATGCACGTTTCTTTAAAAAAAATACACCATGTATCTTTAGGAGTTGTTATAGATCATTCTGCTGTGTTGATATTACCACACCACGTCCTTGGACAGAGGGTCACCAAAGAAGAAGCAAGAACAATTTATTTGACTCCGGAGCAGTACATACAGGTAAAGAACAAAACACTGTAGCTTGATTCTTTTTCTACATTAGGACGGCTTAATTTTATCTTCTAATACGTCATGCATGTACTTGGTGTCTTCTAGGTGACTCCTAATTGGTGCATCTCGTATCCCGATTGCTGGCGACACATAGTGCAGAAGTGGTGCTCCGAGGAGTGGGAGGAGAATCACGTTGCTTGCCGGGAGCGACGTTTGATGATGCCAGGTGTAGCACACCATCAAGGCAGCCGCAACCTCAACGGATACGCTGAAGCATGGGTACGCGAATATATTTATTTCATCTAACACTCAATTATGCATGCTTTCTAATCATCTTGTTGCTTTTCTCGCAGTCATCGTCACATGGTGGCCAGCCTTGCAATCTCTTCACGGCATTTGCTCTGTCCCACAAGGGAAAGGCGACCTCCGACGTTAGCTACAACCTGGAGGACGGGCCCGAGGCATACAACAATGCGAGCATCCACTCCCGCCTCAGTGACTACACATCGATGGCAAGAGAGGTCCATGGCCCAGAATATGATCCCACCACAGAGGATCTTGACATAGAGATCGTCATGAGGGTCGGAGAAGGTAAGAAGAAAGGACGGTACTGGATTGCCGATGGCGCAATCGACTCGTCCTCTACTCCTACACTTTCTCAGATCCCGAGCAAGGGAGCACGAGTGCGAGCCCAGCCATACGACCTCGGAAGGACACTTCACGCCATCAGATACAGGCACTCCAGGTTATTCCTTCTTTGTCCGTCGCTCGTTGATTATTACATACGTTTTGTTTGATTATTGTAACATTGGGGTGAAAACTGTGCAGGGCCGGCAGGAAGAAGAGACGAGGAAACGACAGGAGTTGGAGCAAAGGATGATGATGTACTTACTTACATGCAGAGTCTTAGCGCTGCAATGGGTGTACCTCCGCCAGCTTCTCTGTTCGCGCAACCTCCACCAACTGATCCGTACTCTACTCCTGTAAGTATAGCATCTTTCCCGCTTCATTCAGAACGTAGTAGATCCCCACACATATATTCTGCTAAATTGTACGTACTCCACCGCCGTGTCACCTCGCTGCTGCTGCTAGCTAGCTCTCTAGCTTACGCATGCAGCTTCTGCATATGGTCGGCTAGTATTGTTGGAACCTGCAACTAGAGACCTTTGTTTTGGGCAATTGCCTTGTTGAATTATTGTTTCATGTTTCATTTAGAATGCTTAAGTAGCAGTGCATCAGTATCTCAGTGTATGTCATGTCAAGTATTTACTGGTACAACATCAAATGCATGGTTTTAGTTCAGAACTACTATTTGAGATACTACTCCAGTGATGTTTGTTTATTTTTGTTCTCACTATGTGTGTGCCTGTAGTATTCTCACGCGTGTATGTTTCTATAAGTGTGTCCATGTATGTGTGTGCTTATCTGCTGTCATTTGCATTTTAGTTTTATTGGTTAAAAGTAATCCATCTTCTTTGTCAGCTTTATTGGTTAGGTTTCTAATAGTCAGGCTATATTTATGTACGATTGTCATTATTCTTGTCTCACATGCAATCTCTTCTTCTCTGTGTAGAGACAATCGGTGGCGTCAAATGATCCGCATGCTACGCCATCTCCAAATCAGGCAACTCCAAATCAGCCATCTCAAAATCTTCACTTGTGACATTGCAGCTTGTGTGGTGAACATATGTGGTGAACTTCAATGAACCTTTATCGTTGTTAACACTTATGTGGTGAACTTGTGTATGTGATACTACTTGTGTGATGACGAGACTTTGTTAAATTTGGTTGTGACGATAAGACTTGCGTGAATTTGGTTGTGTATGTGAAATTTCAAATAATATGCCTGTGTGAATATGTGCTTGTGTAAAATGGTGGGGAAAAAACAAATTAAAATCTTTTAAAAAAACTATTTGCCGAGTGTATAAAAAAAAGCACTCGGCAAAGTGACCTGAACTTTGCCGAGTGCCACGTCACAGGCACTCGGCAAAGAGCCAGCCTTTGCCGAGCGCCAACTTAGGGCGCTCGGCAAAGACTAGGCCCTTTGCTGAGCGCCAAACCTGGGGCGCTCGGCAAAGAGCCGTCACAGTCCCAAACGCCGTCACGGCTACTTTTCTTTGCCGAGTGCCTACCCTGACACTCGGCAAAACCTTTGCCGAGTGTCCGACAAAAGGCACTCGGCAAAGACGTCTTTGCCGGAATATTCACTACCGAGTGCCCTTTGCTGGGTGTTACACACGGCAAAGTCTTTGCCGAGTATTTTCAGGGCTTTGCCGAGTGTCTAGACACTCGGTAAAGGTCCTGAATCCGGTAGTGCATAGATACAAGTATACTCTACTAGGATGTTGAAAGGAAAAATCTGTTATACGAAAGTCAACTAAACACATCCATACCTCGCTCATTAGTGGAGTTGGTTGGAATCACCACACCTTACAGGAGCCGCCATGCATGTTGTATCGACAATATGAGTATAATGACCACGTTGCCAATAGTGCGTGAGGAAGGACTGCGCGAGATTGCGTGGCTCTGTGAGGAAAGATTGCGCGCGATTGCGGAGTTGCGTGAGGAAGGCTTTCATGTGACGTTTGAGATCGGAGCTGGAGAGGTGTATTTGAGATGCATGTTAGAAGTGGAGCTGGCGGCGGTGGGTGGCGTATAGACGACGGCACCATATTATCTTCGAGTAGAATTCATGAAGTGATTTTGTAACACCATGAAATGAAAGGATAAATTATAGATAATTAGCTCATGCTAACTACCCAAACTGTTGTGAATAAAATTTATATTGGTCTCTTGTTTATGCATGCATGGAAGAGTGATATCATATATCCGTACTGATTATCTAGTGTCTATTTTTATCACTATAATTCCTATATATATTTGTGCATTGTGCTTAAGTTGTGTGTACGAACAAGGATTGTTGTAGCCAGCCTAATGCTTGCGTAATGCCTACCTGCTGCCCAACGCCAGCAAATAGAGCTGTCCCCTTTCACACTGAGTTAGAAAGCAAACCAGATCAGCAGTACATATCAGCACCCGGTAAAAATAAAGTAGCAAAACAAAATAAGCTGAGGATAATTACAGTCCCGAGAGCTCTTTACACTATTGTACATCATTCACTCGCTCTACATTATTCTACTAAACTCTACACTAGCTGAGAGCTTGCACTGCCCAATCCCCTACCTGCTCTGGCAACCTATAAATAGCACGTGCGTGCTCTCCTTGAGTAAAAAAAACACATCCAATAACAGCTCAAGCAGTACTGGCGCTGCCGTAGGTAACCTTGCTGCTAGCAAGAGCAGTGTCACGAAGGCATTTGAAGTTGTAGCTAAGCTGTAGTGCCAGTTTTCAAGGCAAGTGAGCTTCACGCCACTGCTTATTACATTATTCTTGTCTTGCTTTCCACATACGTTTTATATTCTAGTGGTTATGTTGCCTTTATTTCCCATGTAAGTTTTTCATTTTCAGCTTAGGTATTGTCCTTACTTTCCGCATGAGTTTACATTTCCAGTACTTCCACATGAGTTTTAATTTTCCAGTCGTGGTGTTTCCCTTACTTATCGTGTGAGTTTTACATTTCCAGTTGAGGTGTCGCCCTTACTTTCCGCGTGAGTTTTACATTTCTAGTTGAGGTGTTTGCCCTTACTTTCGCATGAGTTTTACATTTCCAGTTGAAGTGTTGCCTTTAATTTCGCGTGAGCTTTACATTTTCACTTATGGTGTTGCGTTTACTTTCCTGTGAATTTTACATTTCCAGATGAGTGGTTGCCCTTACTTTCGCGTGAGTTTTACGTTTCCAGTTAAGGTGTTGCCCTTACTTTCCGCGTGCATTCTACATTTCTAGTGTTAATTAATTTCCAATACTATCTTTAAGTTCCATATGTATTTTATATTAAACTGGTGTTGTGACGGTAATAATATTGTATCAGTCACGGTTTAGAAATGGGACTGTCAAAATTCTCCATTAGGAAGCTCTTGTTATGAAAAGGGTGCAGGTGATGGATCCGTAGGTAAAGAGATGTATTCATCGAAGGGCTTAAGAATTCCACTCTTCTAGAATATGGTATTCTTGTAGAGACCGTCGATGCCAGAATATCCCTCTACACTCGTACATAAAAGGTTTATGTTGACGGTCAAATTGGCACTATGCTAGCGGTTCAAGTTTCTGTCAGGAACTCACTGCCAGCACAAATCGTCAATAACAATTATATTGGCGGTTCTTGACCGCCAGCATATATGTATTTTGCTGGCGGTTGGGTAAACCCGCCAGCAATGATTCATATGTGCTGGCAATTCTTGACAGCCAACAAAGATGATATGCTGGCGGTAGGTAACCCTCCAGCATAAATATTTGATCAATCTGCAAAAAATTAAATATATCTAAATAAATTGATATAAATATACAAGCACATCGCACTGCATGGCCCCAAAAGTGATATAAATATGCAAGCACATCAAACATCTAAATATTTAAATGCATGCAATTGAAATATTCGATAAAGCTAATACATATTACATTCTAATTATTCCATCCAAGATGCAAATGTCCAATTGCATGCCTACATTACATTACATCATCTATTATTCTTAAGCAAAAGGCTTTCATCAATAAAAATCAAAGCACGGATAAGTGCGCTGTCCTTAGCTTCACATCAACGAGGAAGTGCTTTGCCATAGATGGTGAACATTGGTTCCGTAGCAAGAGACGGGGTAGATCGAATCTCAATAGAAGTCTTGATACAGGCCTTCTCTAGTACGGGGTGTCGCAGACTGGTACCAATGATAACCCAACTTCTCCAAAGCTTGGTAGGTGTTACCAAACATATCCTACAATGGGGATGGTAGATAAATACTATGAACTGCTCCACACAATGATAGAAAGTACCATAATATTATTAAATTGGCAAAAACTCACATACCATGTCATTTTGATTTTCTTGTGCAAGTCTCTCACATAGACTAATAATATCATGTTCATTCTGTTGAAGCGCTCTGATTTTGAACCATGACAAATCCGGAATTAGATAATCATGCCTCTCAAGTTCTACCAGGCAAGCTTCCATGGCATTTCTTTCATAAGTCATCTCAATAGGTGATTCTTTACCACTAGCTATTATTGGAATCATGGTTCCTAGATCTTCTCTTGCTGGTATATCAAAAGAGATTGTTAATGTCTTGAACTGTTGGCGTTCCATGGTTTGCACTTGAGGAGGCATACCACCTAAGCTGTTTACTACGTCGGCAAGCCATATAAACACATCGATCCGCTGCATTAAAGGTAATGTAACATTAATAAGGATTAAAATGATCTTAACAAGAAAAATTCTTACTATTCCTGGAGATGGTATGGTTGCTTGGGGGCAACGAGTCGGTCTAGTTCGGTTGACTCCGTTGAACATGATACCTGGAGGGCAAGCCATAGGTAAAGGGTAATCCTGATGCCCTGTACCAGGACCAAGGCCATAAACGACACTACCACGACCAAAGTCACAACTTGCCATATGCCTATTCATAAACAATTTTGTAGGGTTCTTATGCAAATTTCATACAAATAACAAATCCTAACCATAGTAACAACAACACGTTCTACCAAATTTCATTCAAATAACAAGTTGCAATCAAGTCACACTCACACATTATACACTATTTCGAAACACAATAACACATTCGAACAGATAGATTGTAGGGCACTTGACTAAAATCAATTTACCTTGGTGAAGAAGCTGGCGGCGCAGGAAGACGCAGTTGTGGCAGCGTAGGAAGACGAGGTCGCGGCGGCGAATGAGGATGAGGAGCTGGCGGCGCGGAGGACAAGGAGGGGCCAACGCGGAGGAAGAGGACACGGAGGCGCGGAGCGGAGGAGGGGCCGGAGGATGAAGAGGCCGGAGTCGCGACTACTATCGGTGCGGCACGGCGCGGCACGTTCAGGGCGGTGGCACGGCGGTGTTGGCCGGGGTCGGCACGGTGGCGCGGAGAAAGAGACGGCAACAGCCGAGCGGATGAGGGCCGGTGGAAAAATTGGGCAGCCTGCCAGCGTCGGTTCTATTGTGTGCCAGGACTAGGAAAGTTTTGCTCCGTCCCCGCCAATACATGGTGGTATTTCTGCTGGTGGTATTTCTATCCGGATAATTGATTGAAATACATATTACAACTACATGTGTCCTATACTTTAATAATAATTTTTTAAAAAATTCATATTTCAGTTTCCTAGTGACAATATAGATAGTATACAGAAAAGTGATTTGTACAAACAAATTAATCTTAACATAAAATAAGATTGTATTTACAAGTCCATTCAAAATAATAATAAGAAATCTTGTATTTGCTCAAAAAAAACTAAGACATTCCATGTGTTACCTTCATAGGTCAATGACCATATGTAAAAATACTAAACTCATTTAGAAAATATCAATGAGTACATGTGTATCAAATTAACACATCTCCCTTGAAGTTACATAAATCTTAATGTGTTACCTCTCTCTCTTAGCTTGCTTGCTGTGTACGAGCTCGCTGCCGCCGCATCCGCCGCCACCACTTCCCCCGCTTCGCCACCGCTCCGCCGCATCCGCCATCGCTCTGCCGCTTCGCCACTATTTCCCCACCGCTGCATCTGCCACCACTTCCCTGCTGTCGCTCCTTCCACGCTTGGCCCCTTCCCCACTGCTCCGCCGCTCGCCACCGCTCCTTCACCGTGCCGCCGCCACGGACACCGATGACACAAACTTGTCAACCTTCTCTTCCAGCTCTAGTTCGTCAACATCCCTTGAGTTTCAAGGTGAGGTCCACATGGCGAGCACCACAGGCAACCCATCCTTAGTGCCGAGCAGCTCCCAGTTCGTGCCTCTCCCCCTCCCTGACTGTCCCAAAACATCATGTCACACCAAGATCATTTGTCTTAGGAGCACGGCAGGAGAAATTACTACTTTCAGCAGCCTCCTTTTCCCTGGCCAGACGTGCAGCTTCTTCTTCTGCTTGCTTGGCTAGACGTGCAGATTCTTCTTCTACTTGCTTTGCCAGACGTGCAGCTTCTTCTTCCCTCATTTCCAGGAATCTCTCCATCATTTCTTTTATCATTGCACTCCTCTTAGGCCTCTTCTCTTCCTTTCCTTGTGTGTTTCTTGATGCAGTAGTAGTTCTTCGTAGTCCGCTTCTTTGAAGCACATCTTCATCCCTTTCAGTGGTTGCATCATCATCATCTTCTTCTGGTACCTCATGAATTTGTTGAAGCGGTTGTTCCTCTTGTGGTGACTCCATAGAAGCGAAATTATAAGTTCCTTCAGCCAAATGACCTACACGATAACAAGGAAGTAATAGCTAAATAAATAATATTTTGACCACAATCATATCACAAGTAATATATTATGATAGCAGAACCTACCATCATAAAGTTGTCCCAAGGCATCATAGAGTGAAACTCTTGCCTTGTTGTTGCGGAACTTCTTTATTTTAGGAAATGTCTACACATTCAAAATCATTAATCAAATATGAGGTTATCACTATGAGGTTATCCATAGAATTGCTTGAAGAAATCAACTTACCACTACGAGGTTATCCCACATAGTTGGTGGTCCTTCAACCATATTCCTTTCATCATTCCAGTTGGACCCACTATGCTTCCTTGCCACTTGGAGCATCTTTTAGTCTCTCTTCAGCTGCCCTTCTTTCCTAGAATTTGGGCCTTAGTGTAGGACACATGCTTGTTCCTCAGATGGAATTCCTTCAACTTCTTATTCCACCCTTCAGAGTTCCAACCGTTGTCACCTCTATAGCCATTATCTGTATATTCATGGAGAATATCTACAAGGGACTTCTCAAGTCTTGGATTCCAATTTGCCCATTGTTTTACTACATAAACAATGGAAATTTTAGAGCATCAATAATAGAAAATTTACAAGAAAACATGAAGAAACATTGAACACCATACCTCTCGGAGAACCTCCAATCTTCTTAACCCCACTACATTTAGGAGAAGACTTCTTTTTGGTAGCACTCGTTGTATCTAGGAACCTACGCAACTTTGGCGACCCACTTGCAATCATATTAAACTTTGGGGATCGACCCTTTTCCAACCATTGATGTCAAATATGACAAAAATCATTCACTTATTACAAGCATATTCATGATACAAGCTAAATCACTAATTATAATCCATGAAAAAACTTTTCTTAAAGCTTATTCATGACACAAACTCATTATAACCTATTCGAAGACTAATTTAAATGCTGCTGGTACTGAACCCACATTTATTGGGTGATGGTGTCTCTTAAAGCGTTGCCTTGTACAGTTCCTAAGTCATTGATTTGATTACCATTTGGTAGAGCAACAAAGTTTGTTGGAGAGATATCCGGATGATGTCCTAACCATTCCTCATCTCCATGAAGTAATCGGATTAGATTATGGAAGATGGGAGCAGAGACAGGAATCTTGATTTTCCAACATGTGGAATATGGCAACTTTGAGAATGAGGAATCGCTTCTTAAGCACCCCCAAAGCCCTTTCCACATGATTCCTGAGTAGTGCATGGTGGTGGTTGAAGACATCCTTTGGGTTCTGTGGTCTTTGATATCCAACCCAAATTCTTTCAAATGGTATCGAACACCTCGATATGGAACAAGGAAAAATGGAGTATTTGCATACTCTCCATCAACCAGATAGAATTTTCCTGTAGGTACTTGGAAGCCCTTGCTCATAGCTGATCTTAGAACTCTGGAATCTGTAGCCAATCCCTCCCAGCCAATAGAAATGAAAATGATGTTGAGATTGAAAACGCATGCCACCATCACGTTAATGCTTAGTGTGCCCTTCCTATTTCTAAAAGAAGAAGCTTTCTCAAGGGCTATGGAAATAGGAATATGAGTTCCATCAATGGCACCTAGACATTTCTAGAAGAATGGATAGAATCTAAAATTATCTTGGATTTTTGATGCGCTTGATTAGGATCGGGAGGCTGAAGGAAACAGCGAGAGAGTTTAGGAATGACCACCTTGAAGAAGTGGTTGATATGATAATGGAAGGTGTCGTTGCTGTGCCCAAAGGCCACTTGAAGATCCTCATACGAGGCGTTGTGACTTAACATGTATAGGAAGAAACCTAACTTCTCCTCCACCTTAATCCTCGTATCAACAACAATCCTTTTCCTTCTAAGATAAGTTGCCACATCTTTTAAGATGTGTGGTTCCATCCTAAATGTAAATTAACTTGACAGTTCTTAACATGTCCCTCAAGGAGTTGACGAACCTTAACATCGCCTGTTTCTTCTGATGTATGACGTCCCCCCACCCCTCCAGTAGAACCAATAATATATAAGGTAGGGAAAGAACAACATCATGTCATCATCTTCTTCATCCCTCTTTCTAATATGATCTCGCAATGACATACTCATTGTAGAACTAAAGCATATAGCATATAAATTTATAATCAGATAGATATATAAAAAAACATCCAAACTGATCACTGATCAGCCTATAAGGTTTGCCTTAGCCATATTCTCACAACACAAAAAATTAGTCCAGTCAGAAATTGGACCGAGAATGAAATGCCCTACAGCTTCAAACCCTTCAAAGCATTGAATTCTCTAATAGTCCCAGGTTTTTTAATAGGATAAACTAACATATTCAAAAATTATTATACACAGCATGACACTTGACCTAAACTAACAGATACCATACCCATAATCTGAATCAACTAGTGCTGCCACCAAGCAATTTCATAAATGAGAAAATCATCAAGCAATTTCATAAATAAGACAGTTTTGTTTGATTTTGCCACCACATAAATCATTGACACTATGCAATACCTTTTGGAGTTGCTACCGTATCCCAAGAAGGGGGAGGTTCACCTTCCCCAACTCTAAATGGTGCTAGAGGGATCTACAAGCAACAAGAAAAGGTATTTGTTAAGAAAAAAACCACAAGTCACAAAAAACCCGCAAGGTATTTGTAAGCAGTCATTATATTTGTTAATCAGCCATTATATTTTGCACTGTTTAGGAACATATATACACTGATGTGTCCAACTTCTATCACTAACTCATAGAGACAATACTTGTCCTAGATATTGCTGCAACTATGAATGGGGAAAAATGTTGCATCCTAGTGCAGGAACCACGGGCTGTATGGAGTGCACATACCACGGGCAGCAGACAAACTTGATGTGAATTTTAATTTCAAAGACTGTGCAGGATGATTGAGACAGACAAAATGAATAGCAACATGATTAGGCGGCGCTGACAGACACACAGTCAGAGCAGATGGGACTCGGCACGATATCTTTACTGCTTGGGGACACCGCGAACCGCCCAGTGGTATGGGAGGCCGTCCTCCATGCCCTAGATGCTGGCTACTGCAGATGACCCGAAGAAAAGCCGGATCCACGAACTCTAGCATATATATCATGAATCGGACCCTAACAAATCAAGAACCCTAGGCTATGAGCCAAGAACCCTAGGACATGAGAGAAAGGAGTGGAGCGACGGGAAACTTACTGGTGAGAAGGTAGCTACCGAAATGGACAGCAACCGCCGGGGAGCCGAATCCGCAAGGCCGCCTCCGCCTCCGCAGGATTCGCGAGTCCTTCCGTCTAGATCGATTCCTCGAGCCTTAAGGTCTGAATCGATTCTAAGCTGAAGATAGGGTGGAAAGGCCTAGATGGCCCATTTTCGTTTCGGACTAAGCCCAAAACGAACGAAGATTCCAGATTGGACCTGATTTCAAACCAGACCGAATTATTCCAGGTGGAACGCCATGTTCCAGGTCATTCCAGGCCAAAACGAACGAGGCCTTAAGGGATCTACCGCCGACTTTCAGTTACAAATCAAGCCCCAATTATTACCAAACTGTACATATATTTTCCACAAATCTAACAATGTCCATGCAAACTGGTAATATCATTGTCACTACTAGGAGCAAAAAGAGAACAGAACATCCCCATTGCCAGAAAAGTGGTTAAATTACGGTAATAATGGTTCACAGCCGAGTAAGAACGCTCCAGTTGTCATTCACCATGCAAACTGTCTAGTTCTGAATTAAAAAAGTTAATTTTCAGCTCTTACCGAAATTTAATTAAAGCTCTTACAAAAATGTGAAGCACAAAATTTACTTGATAAACATAGTAGTTTAATTTCTTTTTTTCCGAGAGTGAGCACCTTGTTTCTGCATGTGGTAAAGCCACATTTACATCAATAACCAGGCATTATTGATAAACTAACCTAGCTACTACTGATTTTTTCAAAAGAACTTGGCCAGTGGGGGGAAAGAGCGCCCCCATAGTATTTCACCAAGAAGAGTTTAACCAGAGCTCGGCCGAGAAAGGTCACAAAGCTGGCCATCCTCATATGTGGGTATGCCGCCCTGTATGGTTTACTCCCTCCATCCTGTAATGTAGGGTATCCTAGCACTTTTATGATAGATTAAAGAGATAAAAAAATAACATATGTACTCCTATTTAATACTTTGTTTGGTTATCATTTTGCTGATTTTATAGCCGATTGGGAATAATTACTTTTCAAAACATCCTAGGATGCCTTATATTTAGGTGCAAATTTTGAACCCTTCAATACCTTATATATTTCAGGACGGAGACTTCAATGCCTTATATATTTTAGGACGGAGGGAGTAGGCCTTAGTAACCCAAAGTACAAAGTAACACTTGTCAATTGGAAATGACATGAGATCTATCCGGTTTTCATTAGGCGATCGACAACAAAACTATGGAGGGTTCAGAGTGGAAGTAAGGAAGATAAAATTGATACCACCAGCGACAATTAGTATCACTTAATATTTTGTCTACGATTTGCCTCAATTTTGGATTCCCGAGTATCTCAATTCTGCATGGCATATATGCCATTTTTTAGAAAAAAAATCACCTAATTTTGTGGCATATATGGCAAGTTGTAGTACATTATTCATCACTAAATTTGATGGGTTGCATTTTTATGACATTTTCAGCAAAAAAAAGATCATAAATCTATGACATATTTCCTTTTGACATAAAATTTTCCTCACTAATCATCATATTCCTTGTAGGGATATGATGACATAGTCAATTCTCTATATACCATTTTTTAATGCCAAAATTCTTGTTGGGAATTGTCATTGATCTCTTGGTGCTAATTTGCTTTAAGGTCCAAATACACCAGAAATATACAAGACTATCGTTGCAAATTAGCAAGTAAAATGGCAAGAACCTTCGGCCTCTTACGAAAAATACTCAAGAAACAGTAGTTGTCTTGGATTGATGAGGTCAGATCTTGCTGAATCATTCTCCCAGCCTCATCATCAGTCGCATGGCTCACCTTTTCTCATAAGCTGGAGAGGATGAGCCATCACAGTCGAAATATTATCTCGGCATATATTATCTTGCGCTGTAATCATCTTCGCGGCGCAATATCATTCGTGAAACATGTTAGCCGCTGCAAGGTCTAGGATTAGCTCTGGCACATAATTTAGCTAAACATCCAGATGCATGAGAAGCGTGACAAAATTCTTATTCTTTGCTATTCACCATCAGCTCCGGTGCTCATCCTCGTAGTCAAGGAACCTCGCCGCAGAGCATTATGGAAGGCAGTATTAAATCTGAAATGGCTTATATTCTGAATGGAAGGGAGTATTAAAGTTTTTTTTTTCGAGGGAGGGTGTATTAAAGTTGACAAGCAGCATTTGCAGCCGGTACTGACTTCAGAACTTGATGCCTTGTAATAGAACTCATGGAAAGATGCACATCTTATGCAGTTCTGCTACGAGAAATTTGTCTAAGAGCTCAGCTCAGGCCATTTTCTTCGATTCCACACAACAATCTTACATGTTTCTCACCTGTTTGAGAATGGTGTTAATGTCTTTTAAGTTCAGCAACCATCCGGGCACTACTAGTCTACTACTACTCTGAACAGGCCGCCATTGCCACAATTTTTCTGGTTGCAACATGTGTACCATGTGGACGTCACAAATAAGTACAGCATCGCATTTCCAGAGATGTACGCACAAACATGGGACCGAGAAAAGGGCAAAGGATATTTGGTTATAACTTAAGAACGGTATACGGCTGTTCTTGAAGCAGATTCTGCTGCACGACAGGATGTCATAGCCGCGCGAGGATATCCATCATACTACAAAGTATCAAAAGCGAGCTGCTAGGAGGTTTTCTTCTATCTTGTGACAGTTAGCCTAACTTGCTGGCCTATGGTGCTTCCTGGATTGGGTACTGGGAGCATCTTTGGAAGACAAATACCGGCTTCGGCTTTCTCTGACAGTGTACTCAACCTCAAAAGCAGAATGCTCATCAGGCGCAAACCTGCTAGTAAACACAAAATATGGTTACGACTCGGAACTCGGAACTTCGGAAGTAATAGAAACAAATGCCATGATAAGATGCTAACAATCTGAATGATACACACCTCCGATGCTCATGAGAAGATTTGACAGACCGGCGATTAAGATTAGATCTAGTTCTGGCATGATCACTTGGACTAAGAGTTGACTCTTGTTCCTGAACAATACGAGTATCACTTATAAGAATCTATCATGCCATGCTTCGAGAAAATTCAAATGACAAAACAATGACTGCACATCCAACTTACAATATAGCAATCATCACAATCACACATCACAGAAGAATTTTTAGGCATCAACTGGTTGCCCTAACAAAAGTAAGCTCCAATTGTTAGCAATAACATAAATCAAAGTATAGCTTGTAGGAGGTAATGCTTGTATACCGCGCGGTTCTAAGAAACAGAACCAACCATATGATCAACATCGAGCTGCAAGTAATAAAATACTAACAATTGAACTGTTATCCTTACCGTCTTATAGTAGGCCTGCTCACCACTGGTTGCAGAAAATTCCTCGCCATTGGGGTAATCGCAATTTTGAGCACTCAAATTACATTCTGGGCAAGAAGTCCTATGCGCCCTATCATGGTACGAATGTCCATATTTGCTCCTACGGTATGCATCTTGCCCCATATGTTCTTCATGCATTTCCTGCCTATCTCTTGGATATTTACTAGAGTATCGGCTATCTGCATAAGATTCCCTGAATCTGGTCCCTGAATTTGTCCTTCCATATTTATGGCTTGGGGCTGCAACCAGACATCGGAAATAACTGTTAATTAACATGAGGAAGTTGGAAGATGGAAACAAGTTTATTTGGTGCAGACAAAAGGAAACAAACCATGCGCTGCAGAATCCCTTCGATAGTAATCTCTGTATCCTCGCACAGAAACATGCCTTTCATCAACATCCACAGAGCGGTGACGGCGAGCATGATTATCTGAATAGACACGCCTTTCGAAATGCCTATATCTGTCCGAGTGGTGTCTGCTACTCGAACTTTTGTCTACAAATCCTCTTCTGACACCTAACATGGAACTAGAGCCCTGCCAGGAATGCTTCTTGAAAGCATGTCTTGGCCTTTGTAAACTAGCTTTTATTAGAACCTGAAAAGTTTGAACAAGTAATTATACACATCTGGATCAAATAGTAAGAAATGGTATCAGAGATAAGAAATGGTACCAGATAATAAATAAGTGGCAAAAGTGGTTACCTTTCCACTGCCTTCACCAACACCTTCTTTATTGACCATCTTAATGCAATCCAAAGCTGACTTTCTTGTCGTGAAGCCGATGAAACCAAAATCTTTCCTTTTTGCAGTGAACATGTTTCTAGCAAGCTGTATGTTATCAATTTCACCAAATTTTCCGAACATTTCTCTCACTTTGTCTTCATCCCAGTGAGGTGGTATGCCATCCAAGAAAACAGATTTCACCTGCATTGCATGATAAAATAAAAGCATGGTAAAGGCAAGAGAAAGATAATGCAATATCTCATATCTGCAAGCAACACATTCCTACACGGTAACTAACTACAGATGGCTTGTTGCTGTACCTTTTCCATGATCTCATCATCTTGTGAAAGAGTGTTTGAAAATGATATGTGTGCTCTAAAATCAGTACCAAGGTATAGATCTTTTTCCTGTAGTTTCAGAAAAGCAGCCACAGCATCCACATGTGTTCTGAAGTCAAGAAATGCGTAGCCTCTGTTTTTCCCCCTTCTTTCCGGGTGCTCGATTAGGTTAATTCTATCCAGATTCTCCAACTCAAAAGGTTTCAATTTCTCAGCTAACTGAATAGAAGGATCAACCATTACACAAAACAGAAATATGCTTATAACAAATAATTGTATCATATCACATAAGCAAGAAAGCTCACATCATCTTTTGACCAATCAAAGCATATATTCCGAACATGAAGGGTCTCATTTTCACTGTTCTTGCATATTCCGCATGCTTTTCCCTTGATCTGGAAAATGTAAGTAAAGTTAAATAAATGATATCAAAACCAGTAGGTGTATTTAATGTATATGGATACAAACATTCACTGCGATAGCGAAGAAACAAAATGACTAGGAAGCATTATTGAGTAAATATACATAGGAAAATACAAGCCTTGTACACGTAAAGAAAAAATTTAATCAAGACAACACAGAAATAGATACATCCTGTTCAACTGACCTATAAACCTATCAAACATTATAAAAAAAATGGATCTGCATTCTCAGCTATTCCACCGGAATAATCTGTTCAAATATCATGTTAGTATAAAAACATAGGTACCACAACTTGGACTTGCTACTTGTCAGCAGGGCAGGCATCAGAGTGGATGGATGTTTATTTGTGTAAATGAGGGTCCCACCTACTGCTACCTCTCATGTTTAATCTACAAGATGCTAAACGGGGACATTCAATGAAGAACTGGATCCTTAAATGGGGACATTCAATGAAGCCTAGGCATTTCAAGGCGCAGCCTAGGCATTTCACCGCTGCCCCTACTCATTAACCCGCCGCCCGCGCCCACAGCCGCCGCCGCCGCCCACCCCTGCCTTCTCCCCATCCGCTGCCAGCCCCTGCCTCCTCCACTACCGCACGCCATCCTTGCTGCCACCACGGCCGACGTGCCAGCCTGCTTGTCCTCTTCCTCCTCCACCACCGCCTGCTCCTGCCTCCTCCTCTGCTGCCCGATGTCCCAGACTCCGCTGCGGACGCACTGCCACAGCCTAGGGGACCGCCTAACCCTAGGCTCCGCTGCACCCCGCCGCCCAGCGATGAAGCGTGCCTATGCGAGCGCGGAACTCAGCCTTTGCAAACAGTGCGTGTATCCAAATACATGGATTCATGTGTACATGATTCTATATTAGGATATTTCAACCAGAATGAGATGGTTGAAATGAAAAAGAAAGATACAGAATGTAGCCTCATTAGATTTCTTTGTATTACACCGTCACTTATTAGGTATCATTAACTCAATTTAATAGATGATAATATACATGTGGAAGTAAAAACTATGACCGCTCAAAACCTTTAATGAGTCAAATGCAGTAAATTTAGAAAAGTTCTCCATTTTACTGGCCTAGATTTGGACGGAGTGTAACTTCTGCCTATGTGTTGGAACAGATAAATGAAACCATGGCCCTTTAAGACAACACTTGATAAACACCGAAGTTATTCCCAGCATCATTTCCTTTTCATTTACTTTTCACTGCGTACTACACACATTAAGTAATAGATCATTCTGGCTATGGAGGATGAACTCAACTAGACCATTCTTGTAGCAATATAGGAATTGGGTGCCACGTTCTTAAACTAACTAGATCAGTCACATCTTGCATTGATACAGTAATTATGCCATTAACATCACACTAGCACTTTCTAAAAAGTGAGAGATCCGGATACTATGATCTTTTGAAACTTCAAAGAAATATTAGCAACAAACTATCAATCCACTCTAAGGGCACTTTGGGCAGCAAGCTAAGTGAGATGCAATGAGTTGGCATCCGTTCCAGGGGATGCAAGCATGGTTGCTAAGGCCAGAATGCATGGCATCAATGCCAAGACTTGCTACTGGTGCGTTTATTAGTATAGGAATGATGGAGAAGCCACCTTAGCACCCATTATCGGATGCTACTGATGTACATACTATAAGGAACTACACAGAACCCGCCTATATTGATTTCCCAGACAGTGTAGCTTTTTCAATATCCTATGCCTTGACAAACATAGTGTTCTGGAGACTGCATGAGATGGCCAAATATTTGATTTCAACATTCCAAGTTACCAGCTCAAAAGACCTAATTTCACATCCACTAATCCAAATAATGGATCCATAGCACGAGCCCGCAAAAACATATGTAATCTCAAAGTAGTGAGCAGTACAGTAATATAAAAATCCTAGCTTTATCAGTTCCTGAACAAGAATGAATTAACCCTTCCCCCCCCCCCCCCCCCCCCGCCCCCCAAACCACTAGCGTAATCAATACAGAAACACCTCAGGAGCTCGCCAGAAGAAATCAATCAATTCAACATGAGTAAATTCACAACTTTCCCCAACCACCTCACCCAAGCTCACCAAGCTAGAATGGATGCGAATCTATATATTGCAGAGGTAGGATTGGATGCAATACCGTAGCCTCGCGGAGGTCATCGGCTGCCCACCGCGCCTGCCAGGCGGCGGCGAAGCGGACGAAAGCGAATCCCTTGTTGAGCCGCTGGTCCGCCGGATCCCGGACGAGGCGCACCTCCTCGACATCCCCGGCCTTCGACAGCGCCCGCGCCACGTCCTCCTCCGCGGCGTCGTGCGGGAGCCCGCCCACGAAGACCTCGTAGTCCATCCGCTTCTTCCTTCCCCCCGGCTCCCCCTCCCCCGCCTCATCCTCCCCCATCATCTCATCCGCCGGAAGCGGCAGCGCCGCCGCTTCCTCCTCCTCATCATCCTCCTCCTCCATGATCACCTCATCCGCCGGCTCCTCCTGCAAGTCCTCCACCTCGCGCTCGATCACCTCCTCCACGACTTCTTCCTCAACAGCCGCATCCTCGTGCTGCTCCGCCGGGACTTCCTCCACCACTACCTCCTGGAACGCCTCCTCGGGCTCCTCCTCGAACTCCTCCTGCGCGACGTTGAGGTCGAAGAGGAACCGCCGCGGGGCGCGCGGCGGCGAGGAGGCCATCTCCCGCGACCGCCCCCGGCGGGGGCTAGGGTTTCGCGACGGGGCCCTCGCCGCTGCCTACTCCAGTCCACAGCCCGTCCGTCTAGTAAGCAGGCCCCGGCGGCGCGATGCGAATGCGGCGCGGCGGCGGCGGGGGCGAGCACGTGGCGGCGCGGAGAGGGGGAGGCGGGCTATATAGCGAGGGGGCCGTGCCGAGAAGGGTGTGGTGTGGTCGGTCGCCGGAAAATGGAGGGGGGGTTTGGCTCATTTCGGCCAGACGGCCAGGCCAGGCCCAGCAGCAAGCCAGCCGAACGATAGGTGGGGCCGCGGCCTCACCGGAGCCCACCTGTCAGTGAGCTCCCAGGGTGGAGTGTGGGGTACGGCTGTCAGTGGTGGGCTCCCGTGGACTTTTGGATCGCCGAGGCTGCGTGGGTGGCGCGTGCGCGTGACCGGCTCTGGCGACGCGTGCTCGTGGTGGGTGACAGGTGGGGTCTTTTGTAAAGGCCCCACTGTCAGACAGCGTATGGTATTGGTCTACCTATGGGCGGTTCCGTGGCAGTAGTTTCGTATGATTTCGTGGAAGAGGCGGGTTGATCCGATGTGGGTCCCACGGTCCAGAGACCGAGGCGTATGCGAACAAACGCGTTGCCGCGTTGGTCACGCTTCCGGAACCGGAAGCACGCACGTAAAGCCCAGTCTGTTGTTGGGTTGGAACATGTTGAAAGAGGCCCAATTCTATTTCGCGGGATGGGATTAGGCCCAGTTTCTTTGTTATGGACCATACGGGCCACAGACTAATAAGCAAACGCGCAACTATAAATGCCCAGGCCCATAATTTTGCGGTGGCGAGTTGGTGCTGATCCCCGGCGAATTCGTTGGTTTTAGTCAGAAAAAAGGTTGGTTTATCAGGCTCGGACGAAAAATAACCGCAATTGTAAGTTTATGGAGGCTTGATATCTGGTATAGACGTATATTAGTGATTTTTTTCCTTTTCAGGTCTCTTTGGATCACAGAATTCTCGAGACGTAAGAATAGACCCACAAGATTAGCATCATGCAGCCCATTTTTCTAGATAATGAAATCACACAACCAATAGCTAACATCCCATCAAACTAGACAACTAGGACAGTTCATGTCTACAATGTTCTATTCCACATGTACAGCTTTTGTTCCACGAATTCATAAATTTTATTCCACATGTACAGATTAAAGAACTTCTATTTAAAATCCATAGCAGCTATGATGTCAGATCCAAGCAAAATGTATTGCCAATTGCTATTGATTTATCTACTCAAAGGAAATCAAGATTTTTGAAAACCATTTTGAGGGTAAACAAGTCGCATAACAACTCAACACATAGTTTTTTTTAAAAATAATTATTTCAAATCTACAATAGCTATGATACGATATCCATACAAAATGGATCGATGTTGATATAGCATGTCCTTCAAAATTCATGATTTTTAAGTCCCTATGTGCTTTGTTTTGTATGGATGAGATCGGTGGGACCAATTATTCCATCCGTTCTAAAATGTAGTTCGTTTTAACTTTTCTAAATTCTTAGGATTTGCTATATATCTATATATAATGTATGTCTAGATACATATTAAAATCTATAAATCTAGAAAAAGCTAAAACAAACTGCATTTTGGAACGGAAGGAGTAGATGACCGAAGAAAGGAGGGGGCGGTTCGGTGGCGGACCCAAAGGGGCTGCGGATGATAAGTTACATTCTTTCTCAAGCGGATAGAGTTAATATTTTGTTACAATTTATAAATTCTTGTTTCGCGGTTTCACATAATATATTCATCCGATATAAAGTTTCGTTACAATTGAATTTTTCTTTCCCATTTCTCCCTAATAACCTGGAAATAATAATTAGTACGGGATGGAGTGTCGGTGCATGCATGCTTAATGATACCGGAACGATGTTTTTTTATCCATGTGAGTCTTTCCTTTTCCGTCAGTTTTGCCGTAGAGGTTGTGAGGTAGCGCACCCATCCTGCTATCCGGTGTTAAATCATACATCAAATCAAGTTGTTTTGGTTGGTGCTGCGCGATAAACCAGTAAGGCTACGTTTGGTTCAGGCTAAATTTTAGCTCGTCACATCAGAAAGAATCTTATTATTTAGAGTATTAAATAAAATTTGTTTATAAAACTTTTTGCAGAGATAGGTGCTAATTAATTAATAATTTGCAACAGTGATGCTACAATAACCATCCGCTAATCATGGATCAATATACCTCATTAGATTCATCTTATGAATTAGCCCAGGGGTTGCAATTAGTTTTGTAATTAAATTTTATTTAATTTAATATTTTTAAATAATAAAATTATCTTTGATATGACAGAACTAAAGTTTAGCTCCGGAACCGAACACCCCCTAACCTCATTAAAGTTGATTCCCTGGAATAATTAATCGTCCTTCTTCGATGTACTACTTGATTGCTCATCATATATACCTGATGATGCATTAAATACCTACTTGAGCGCTCCCATCCTGCTATCCTATTGTTTTTATACATAGTCGCTTGGAGAAGGTATTAAATACCTGTGTGATAAGTGATATAGTTCTCACTTCTGATGATGCATCCATGCTAATGAATCATTTCGTTTTCTTTTATCTTTTCTATACATTGGCACATTGCAAATTCTGTATTGTGCATAATTATACTGTGAAAGAAACAATAGAAACATAGTGTATTATTGTTAGATCATTGGCCATTTCATTGAATTGCTTGCTATATTCCTCTGTTTTTTAGTAATGCAGTAGCCATTCTGGGTGTCTGCTTTGCTATTTTGAAACAAAATAAGCCAGAAATAATGACACATAATTGATGTTATAATACCTACAGCTGGACAAACATGTCATGCAATAGCCCAAGCGAGCCACAACATAAGTATAGTCAAAAGAATTTTTGCTGTCATACTTGCTGAAGGCTTGAAAACGTAAATTTTCTTCAAACACAACTTACCTCCGACTAACAATGTTTCCTGCAGGAGGATGGCAAGAAAAAATATAATGTTGGAGGCAGACTCCTACTTTGAACATGACAAAAGCGTAATGTCCACTACCGGAAAAAAGATCTTTGCCGAGTGTCAAGTGTTTTGCCGAGTGTTTTTTTCGGGCACTCGGCAAAGACGTCTTGCTGAGTGCCTTTTTTAGACACTCGGCAAAGATAATTTTCAAATCATATTTTGAAGTAGTAAATTAATTTAAATAGAAATATTTTCAACTACAAAGTTGTATAACTCATCAAGATGCACAATTCTTGTTTTGGATATTTCTTCATTTGATAAAATAAATGTATATTTATTCACAAAACATATATATCTCTCTCGTAGTTTATGAAACTACGAGAGAGATATATAAGATTTGTGAACAATATTAGAATTATCATGTCACATGAAGAAATGATAAAATAACCAAAATAAACTTTGTAGATCTTGAGAAGTTATAAGATTTTACAGTTGACAACATTTTAATTTGAAGTCATCTTGTCAACAAAAACTACATCTGAATATAGAAAATTTAAAATTCGAATTTTGCAAATGACCTCGAATGGAAAAACCATCAAAATTAAAGTTGTAGATCTCAAAAGGTTATGAAAGTTTGTAGTTGACAACTTTTTGATTTGAAATCATTGTGTCATATTAAAATACATTTGAAGTTTTCAAATTTGAAATTCAAATTTTGTAAACGATCTCGGATGAAGAAACTACCAAAATAAAAGTTGTAGATCTCGAAAAGTTATGCCACTTTGTAGTTAACAAATTTTTTATTTGAATTTATTTACTATCTCAAACAAATAATTTACACTCGGTTAATTATAATATGTGGAGAATAAAAACGTAATGTTGACACACTTGGTCCAATGTGTGCAGGAGGTCGTGAGTTCGAAACCTATCATCAACAACTTATGAAAAATTGCTAAAAAAATGTGCAACCCATTAGATGGGTCACTAGCTGGCTGTGCATGCCTCCCCCAATAAATTTTTTTTCCTATTTCATTTTTTTGGATTTTTTCCGATTTACATTTTGCCGACAAAAGGCACTCGGCAAAGACGTCTTTGCCGACGAAATCGCTGCCGAGTGCCCTTTGCCGAGTGTTACACTCGGCAAAACCTTTGCCGAGTGTAATCGGCCCCGAATCCGGTAGTGGTCAAACCTGTTTATCTGATTTCTGAATCATCTTCAAGTCCTACATACACAAATTTCTGAGCTCTGATCTAAATGGAATTTCTTTTCCAGGTTGGAGCTGTTGTTGGACTTGATCGGTACTTCAATTATTATAAAATGCAGTTATTGTTCTAACCTTGGTGTCTATAACCTTATATTTGTTGCTCTGCAAGCGGATCAATCATTACTTCACTTTCGTCATACTTGTGGTTTTTTTTCCATTTCAATGCTAGTCTTGATAGGTCTGCCTGTGTGATGATCTAAATTGAACCAGGATTTAAGTTCAAAAGTTCCATCTTGCTTCTGGAAAATTGGAAGAAGATAAACTACACTCAGATCTATTAGATCATGAATTTTGTGATGATCAGTTCGTAGTAATGTTATTACAGGTATGCAAAAACATGCATTAGTGAGAATCCAGGCTGCCTTTTCATTGCGACTGATACCGGTGGACATCTTACATCTGCCAAAGAATGGCCAGGTATCATTATCAAGAATTTTATTAGTTTAGTTTGGAGTGTCAATCTGTATAACATTGTTATTTGCAATTACTTATCTTCACAGGAGCTGGAACTATGGTTGCTGCAGTAAGCTGCTCAATACAGAAAGAGCCCATTGTTGTTGGAAAGCCTTCACCCTTTCTAAAGGACTTCCTCTTGAAAAGGTTTGTGAAGTGTAATATGAGAAATGTATCATTTATTTGCCATAAAAAGAGCATATTTTTATTCTTTGAGAGGGAAAAGCAGGGAAGTATATTAAGATTATTCGTAAGTCCACTGGCTGTCAATAAATTGGCAATAGACTGAATGAGAGTTTTCCAGGACAACGTCTTCCATAAATATAACCAGTTTCATTTTGTTCTGGAGTGAAGCCTAACCTATTTGTTTTAAAATTATTAATTATAGTTAACTTTACAACTATCCATCTTTCTATATGATTTTTCTGATCAAAGACAGCAAGAAAATGTGCACAAAGGATAAGATGGTGGGACTGTCGACTGTGATTGCATTCTTCGTATTGATTTTCAATGTGGCAATTAGAAAATATCAGAGACAAGTTGTCACTATTGATAAAATCCATGCTATTTCAACTGCTGCAGCTTCAATCTGGAAACATCAAGGATTTGCATAGTGGGTGATAGACTAGACACCGACATACTATTTGGCCAAGTATTGTTTGCAAGACCCTCCTTGTTTTGTCTGGTCAGAAGCTCCTGCTCTAATATTCGATATTTCTCCCACGGTCGATTTCCGGTGTTCAATGATGCCTCACATGGGTGGGCATTGCAATTGCATGTTGTACTACCTTACAGGAGATGCAGGACGCTTCGAATAACATCCATCTGGATTTCTACACGAATAGCTTGTACAATCTCATTGGATTATTGCAGAAATAATCCTTGGCCATAGCATTTTTGTAAATAGAGTTCTAAACCCCAGCCATATCAGATGGCTTAAATCTGTGCATATGGAGATTCAAACCATGATTACTAGCTCCACTTTACAATGAGCTAGCTAACCAGCCTAGAGTCTGCTTGGCCATGACATTGCAGTGCAGAGCAGTGTTCTGACTCTATCACCACAATCCCAAGACACTTTCAAAGCGCTATCAGTAATTATTATGAGAACAGCATTACGCGAACCAATTAATGAGTCTATTGAAATAACATTCTATTCTTTGGGTACCTGTTTCAAAATTACCCAGAACCATATTAATTGGAGTCCAGTTCCAGTACTGCCATTTCAAATGAAACCATTTTCACAACCTCATAAATGTAGAATTTGTTGAAGTTTCAAATTTGGCAATGGAACTGCATTTGCCAGTCTTGAAAATTGACACTGAAGTATGGAATTAGACTAAATTGAAAATGTGGCAACTGCATTGTAACTTGATGCAACTTGCTCTTGAAGTATGGAATTGGACTAAATTGAAAATGTGGCAACTGAATTGCAACTTGATGCAACATGCTTATTTTAGACAGAAATAGATGGCACTTTGGACATCAAGGCAATGCATACACTGAAGTTACAGTCGCTGATTCATACAATAATATACTTACAAAATCTAGCAAAACTATGATAAGAGTTTTACTGTCCAATTGAAGACATGCCATCTCGTCCCACCCCACCGCCATCAACTTGTTGGCAGTGGCGAAAAAGATGACGATCGAGAGCAGAACATTGCCACCGATTGGCATGACTCACCATATTGATTTTTTTTTTGCGGGTGGTGTATTGATCAAATTGCCTCATCATTTTCTTACCCAAGAGCCTCCGTATCCTAGAAATGCTTTGTAAATGGATTTGCGCCACTATGGTTACTACAAGAAGCCACAAATGGGAGGACGGACTTCTATAAACTGATGGTCAAAGATAGAATTGTTTGACCTAGGACAAATTTAGAATTGCAATTAGTTTGAAATATTGAAAGTATAATGCTATACTTGACGGTTCATAGATGGTTAATAATAACCATTTTTGAATCTTATGTGGTGGCATCAACAGCATGTTAGCTTTCTTTGTAGCTGCTATAGCACCAAAAGTTGCGCCCACAATTATATATCACATATATAGGTGATGGATTTTTTTCTGCCTTCTCCGGTCGACTCTTAATAATAATATTTTATCATTTTTCTGTATTTTATTTTTATTTGGTTTCTTTGTTGCTCACAATAATTTCTGTTTGTGATCAAAACAGTGTTTCCTTATTCAGACCATTTTCCTTGCTGATCAAAACAATTTATATATTTTATTAAACCCCTTGTTATGCTTAATTTATTTTTACTTTGCTTAGAACATTTTTTTTCTTGGTTTGGAATGTTTTCTTTGGTGCTCAAAATAATTTAGATTTTTTTAGGAACTTGTTATGCTCAGAACAGTTTTGTTCTCTGATTGGAATATTTTTTTTCATGAAGTGGGAATTTTTGTAAAGTAATATTTTATGAAACAAATAATATATATTTCTTTTCTCGTGAAGCCAAAATATATCTTTTTTCTAAGTTGGAACATTTTACCAGCAAGATCCCTTCTACTGAACTGAACTTATGTTTATAGTACTGGCAGATGGAACAAATAAATAAACTCCAAACTGGATCAGGACAATTTATTAGGCTGCTGTTGTTTCGTTCGTCGGGCTGTGGGCCGAGGTATGTAGCACTCCCACAGGCAAGCCCTTCTTCGACAAAACAGCTATTGTATTCCGCGACCTCTTGACAAAAGAAAACGAAAAAAAAAATCCACAACCTATAACCATGACTCAGAAATTATCCACAATATATTGGCTTACTTGTCTATTGCATCTACCACTCAAGAAAGTGGTTAGATGGGATCATGGGAGCGAAAGATCCGAGGCAACAGACAATCTAACCACTTACGAGATCAGAGGTGAGTTGGGTTGTCAACATTGCTTTGACCTAAGCGGAGAAAGCATGCAGAGTGCCTAGCTCGCCTGCACCGATGAGCCTTTAATCAAATCCTGAACATTGTTTAGCACATCCTAGAACCTAATCCAAAGTAAGATATGCATGTGAAACTGTACGGATCTCACGAAAAATAAACTGCCCGCATGTGGCGACATCAATGCCGTGAAAATATGTTAACGAGTGTAATGGCCTTGGATACGGTATAGAATGATATCCCTCTGAACTGGGTAGCCTTCTTTAGGCACGCTTAGCTGCTCACAAGACTGAAGTGGTATGGTCTCTAAGATCCGATAGAAAGGCACATCAGTAATTGCCCCTCAAAAAAAAAGCTTGAATCTACCCACCCGGTTTGAGTCCTCAACTTAATACGCGGTGCTCGTATTATCCTGAAATTGTCCCATAATTTAAACGGCACTTTTTTGGCATTACCTCTAAACCGGTTTCTCCTTAGTGTGAATCACTCCAAATCCTCTTTAATCCACATCAAACGGAACAGGCCTTTAATAGGGTGGCAACGGTGGCTCTAAGGTCATGATGAAAGGCCCTACCCGGGTGCTTTATATGGTTTTGGTAACGAGGACGAGTGGCATGAAGTGAAGCCACTAATCAAAAGACTATATGACCTCGATAACAATGGTGGGCCTACATTAGCAATGGCTCGACGATGGGCGATCCTTCATGAGTCATTAAGAGGAGCTCCAATCCATCCACAATGCTATTAGAGAGACGAAGCACCGGAGAGGGTTGCACCTTATTATCGACAAGCACATCGTCTACCATTAAGAATGACGCCGGTTAACTTTTAGAATAAATTTATGAAAATGCAAGCACCCATACCAAGTCATTGACTAAAATCCAACGAGCAGGTTTCACTACAAGAAACATTGCCAGCTTCGCAACACGATGGATATGTTAACTTACGTGTATAATGGTCTTGGATAGTGCATAGGATGGTGACACACTGAATTGAATTGGGTAGCCTTCTTTGTTCACCAATTAGTCGCTCACAAGCCTAAGGCACCTTTTGGATGAGATACTAGATTTTGGAGAAGCCACTGAAAATCTGGATTTAAGACAAAATCTAGATGGTGTTGTTTGGGTATATGGATTTTAGTAGCTGATTTTATGCATTTGTGGTTCATGCATCCCTTCTATGCCCTTGGTGGGGGTTTTTTTTGGCCATCAATTGCAACACATTGAGGAGCGGGAGGAGGTGGGGAGATTGAGGGGCGGCTGAGGATAGAGTAGGCGGTCAGGCGCCGACGCATGCGAGCGGGATGTCCGAGCAAGGACGGTCAACGTCCAGGTGGGGACAGGTGGTGGCTCGGCGGGGACAGGCGGCTGAGCTGAGGACGGCCCCCTGGGCAGGAACTGGCGCCACCTAGTATGGTGGTGGGGATGGAAGGCTGACTAGGATGGTGCAAGGGGCAGCGAGGGATGGAGCTAGGGGGGTGTGGAGTAGGGGAGGCTACGGGGGATAAAGCTGGGGACCCAGCGGCAAATGGAGTTGGGGAGGATGATGGGAGAGAGAAGAGGAACTTGGAAATGGCAGACTAGTGTAATTTTTCAAAATAGCTAGGGGCAAAATGGTAATTTTGATCGCCACTAGCTGCAGCTAGCTCGCTCCAGCTTCTAGGATTTTGAGAATCCAAAAATATTAAACCAAGAATCCGTCCTAGAATCTGCTCCATTTGGAAGCTGTGAAGCTTCTAGATTTTGGATTCTAAAAATCAGCCAGTTTGGCCCTAAATTAGTAGTGTCATAGGGTCGATATAAAAGGAAGTAGTTTCATATGGATATATAATATACAGAGTGGTCACGATGCTCATTCTTTAATGAACCAGTTGAATATTATCAAGTTGTACTGGCAAATCATTCTTCTCTAACGGTCGGTGGCCCTGTTGTTGTGGTGCCTATGTTCACTGGTGTATTCTGGCTATATCTTTATCCAATTTCACTTGACTCTGAACGAATATGAAATCTGCTTACCATTTTCGCTACAAAATTCCTTTGAAGAACTGTATACCGAGAAAAATGTTTGAAAACTGCTCAAACTTGGAGTTATTTCTCGTGTGATCCATCGTTAGAAACTGACATGAGTGTAGATCAAGGAACACGAGAGCAGTTGAGACATCGATTTTTATTGATTAGTTATGCAAGTGCCTGAATCAGAGGAATATATCTAATCCGAACAACTGAAAAGTAGGAAAAATGCACACGGTTACATAACAACGTGTACAATGCAAGTTTGTCACACCACATGGCATTTCCCGATTAAGTACCACGTAACGTGATAGTTGTGGTGAGGCAGCAGAATAGCAGCCTCCCACAAAAAACTATGTTAGTTGAGGCCGGTGAATTTTAACAATGGTCGGTTTGCTTTGGCCGAGCTAATCTCTAAGTTATCCCGACCGATTCACAAGGGGACAACGCACGGCCGGCCTGAAAAACTAGTCACTGACCTTGTCAAAAGCAACGGAAACGGAGGCTTCGTTTTCGCAGCACACTTCAGCTCCAACTTTTGTTGCCTTCTCGCCAGCAAGAACCGGACTCTAGAGGATATTTCCAAGCCCTTTTGAATGGGTGCACTTGTTTGATAGATTCCTGCAATGCAACCCTTGGAGTCAACAGTCTAGCAATTTGATACAAAAGGTTTTTGGTAAAGAATCAGTCGACTGATTTCTTACTGGATTTCGATCGAATTTCCAGCTGTTCCATCTGACGGTCCATTCCAGTGCCTGTTCATTGGACTGGTCAGCGTCTACTGTCTCCCATCTCAAGCCTGCTATGCAGTCCAGTACCAGGCACGACAAACAGACAACTGTCATCTTAAACTATTCATTTCTGCTCTATAAAGGCGACCCAAGTGATGGAGTGAAGGAGCATTCAGGCGAAGAGAGCCAAGAGCAAAGAATGAGAAGACATGGCATGGTATTGACTTGGCTCATCTCGCAGCGACAGCAAACTGCACGAGCGCCAGAGGTGAGCCGAGCCAATATCACTTCATGTCATCTAGCGTTCTGTGACTGCAAAACTACCGTAAGTTCATCTTGAGAAACTCTTGTTGCCTCTTTTCGAGATACTTGGTTTCCACTGACGTGACGGTGAACTTCACTCTTGCAAGAAAATAAAATTAATTGGGAGAATGATAGTCTACTGGATATAGCTGTAAATTTGTGATGTTTTCTTGGCATAATCTTTTGTCTGTAAATTTGTGATGTTTTCTTGGCATAATCTTTGGTTACCTGGGGTTGCCATCTTGGTTGGTTCAGTTTCAGAACTACAGTTTATGGCTCCCATGTTTTTCTCTTTGTTGATTCTAGTGTGAACATTGTACATAGGATATAACTGTCATAGTTTTTTCGGGAGTCTCCGCAAGAAAAGACAAATAGGTATGAAACCATTATTTGAACAGAATTTACAATGTCTGTAATGAGCAGCCAGCTGTTTGACCTCTGAAATCCTTCTCTGCCAAAGCACCCATGCCAGACAGGTCAAGTCCTAGCTAGAGTTGTATAGGATCTTGCATCCATAATGACAAAATTGGTCCACCAGGCCTGCATTTTGTTGCAAGAGATATGATTTCGTTATGAAGGGAAATACATAACACTTTTTCAACAAAGGAAATGACATAAATTAGTTGCACCACGTTTGCAGTAGATAAAGAACATCAGAATACACAGGAGACATTGTCACTGAGACTTTTGAAGGAGCATAGGTTTGCTTTCAGACATTTCCCTAGCATACATCAGTTCTCATTCTCTTGCTCTGGACAGAGCAAATCTGCCATTTTTACAGCACCAACATCACATGAAATTGTAACTAGTAAATGTTGATTCAGTTTTTCATAGTAATCAACACTGAAGTTCATCCCCTATCCCCCTTTCTTTTACTAAGCAAACAAAATCTCGATAATAGTGCAAAGCCTTGTAGGAAATGAAAAAGATAAGCACAAAGACTCAAAAGAGCATAGCCCCATTTTAGTATAGAGTTGGTGTTTCATAGATTTCTTGTTGCAAATTAACGGCATGCATGCACATTTGGTTCTATTTTCTCTCTTTTGTCCTTTGTTAACCACATAACCTAACCTCTCACAGTTCCAAAGCGCTTAAAGGAAGTGCAAGCATTCTGTTAGATTATTTTCTCGATCTTAGCACTTTCACTCAATCCACATCCCAGGTAACACGAGTAAAAACTAATTCATTCAGATATGGTACAGAAAAGGAAGACTTGAAGGTTCTGGTTGTGGCTAGCAACCACAGGCCAAGGTGTGGCATGATAGGCCCTCATTTTGAAATACTGGAGCAAGATTTCTTGTGCTATCACTTTGGTGGATGGCAATGTAAAACTAGCACATGGCCCACAGGTTATACATGAATGTTTAGAAATAGATAGCAAAAGTTTGAACCCTTAATCATTTGACAAAAGAGATAGATTTGCTCTATCATTTTGTTGCAGTATTACACATCACACCTGATCATGCATTCCTGAGTCCTGACAAGAAATCATTTGAATTTGAAAGCAATAGCAAACATATATCTTCGAAAATGAGTACTTATATCACATCTGAAAAACAAGGATATACAGCATGTACCCATAATTTTTAAAAATTAGTGAAGAAGTATCTTGTAGCAGAAAGGTTACTCAAACAGCTGTAAATACCGGACTGGTAAAAGGAGCATCCAGGTAAAATAAACTTCAATAGAATATCCCAGGTTGCAAGAAACCATTGAGCAAATGAAATGTAATCTCATTGGAAATTTGCAATTAGTTAGCGTGGTCCATGTGCATAAATCTATAAGTCACAACTGCTATGGATCTGGCTCAGTGAATTAACAGCAATACCGATGTCCAGCCTTATCCTGCCAAGATTATTTATTTATTTCACAGATTGACACTTCATTTTTTAAAGGTACATCACCCCTAAAATTTCATTTGGTGCTAGTGCTTATACAAAAACTTGGTTCATGATGGCCAGTTAGCCAGTTTGCTTACAGTGCGCAGTGCCCCTCATCCATGACAACAGAGCAAGTAACTTGTTCTTCATCATTTGGAAACTTCATAGCTCGTTCTGCAGGGATGTCAGCTATTTCGTTTTCCTCTATTGACCAGTTTAAATTTCAACTAAAATTGATATATTACTAATGTGTCAACCAACTTTTTGTTTTTTGCCCCGTTGGTTTCTCAAACAACTTGGTATTGTTTTATGACTAAGTGTCTAAAATAAGCATGTTAGACAATTGGTAATGAGGTCTACACTTCAAGCATAAGCTGAAGATTACCTTCCAAAATTGAGTATTGATTGGATTTGACCATCTTCCTTATACAACAGTCCTTAATTTTACCTCTTAGTCATATCAACACTGGAAATTCGGAACGAGCCTATACATTATTTTACCTCCATCCCAAAATATAACAGTTTCCTTAATTTTGATTTTTGACAGCCAATACATACTCACTCCTTTATTCTTTTGTTTATTGTCGCAGAGTCCAAGCCGGCAAACTAGTTGGACCACTAATAATGTATCTAAACTATCAATTAGCTTTATGAAATTATATTAACTGATTTTTCTTTCAAAATGTTTTCATAAAAATAAAAAATATTCGCATGTATTTATGTGAAGTTATTAAAATGAGAGGTCAAAGTTGCATAACAGGGACTGCAAAAGAGTAAAAAAAATCAAACAAGTACAAAATTGCTTCTACAAATAATGTAAATATACTAATACTATTATACACTATACTTTCAGAATATAATATTTTATGCTTGTTACTACCATATTACTATATTTCTACATAAACTAACTGTCAAACTTATCCAGTGGTGATTACATCTTATCGAAAGATTTATATATTATTTGCACAGAGAGGGCTATTAAGGAGAAGGAGTGTTTCAAACGCCTTCACCTCGACAAGAGCGCAACCAACATCGAGGGCTATAGATTAGCGAAGAGGTCTGCAAAGCGAGCTGTGAGTGTAGCGAAAGGTCAGGCTTTTAATGACCTTTATCAACGGCTAGGTACGAAGGAAGGAGAGAAGGACATTTATAGGATAGCTAGGACCCGCGAGAGGAAGACAAGGGACATAAACCAAATCAAATGCATCAAGAATGGGACAGATCGACTTCTAGTGAAGGATGAGGAGATCAAGAACAGATGGCGAGAATATTTCGACAAGTTGTTTAATGGAGAAAATGAGGGTCCTACCTCCGAGTTGGAGGACTCATTTGATGATACCAACAGACGCTTTGTGAGGAGGATTCAGGAGGCAGAGATCGGGGAGGCTTTGAAGAGGATGAAGGGAGGTAAAGTGATGGGCCCCGATGGCATCCCCATTGAGGTGTGGAGATGCCTGGGCGAGAGGGCGGTAGTATGGTTAACTAAGCTTTTTAACCTAATTTTCCGGTCAAACAAGATGCCGGAGAAATGGAGGAGAAGTATATTAGTACCGATTTTCAAGAACAAGGGAGATGTTCAAAGTTGTACTAACTACTGGGGGATTAAGCTGATGAGCCATACGATGAAGCTTTGGGAGAGGGTTATCGAGCATCGCCTAAGAAGATTGACAAGAGTGACCCAAAACCAGTTTAGGTTCATGCCTGGGAGGTCGACCATGGAGGCGATTTTCTTATTACGACAGTTGATGGAGAGATATAGAGAGGAGAAGAAAGACTTACACATGGTCTTTATTGACCTAGAGAAGGCGTATGACAAAGTACCGAGAGACGTCATGTGGTGGGCCTTGGAAAAACACAAAGTCCCAACTAAGTATATTACCCTCATCAAGGATATGTACAAGGATGCGATGACTTGTGTTCGAACATGTGATGGCGATACCAGTGACTTTCCTATTAAAATAGGGCTACATCAGGGGTCAGCATTGAGCCCTTGTCTATTTGCTTTGGTGATGGATGAGGTCACAAGGGACATACAGGGTGATATCCCTTGGTGTATGCTCTTTGCTGATGATGTGGTGCTAGTTGACGAGAGTAGGGCAGGGGTTAATATGAAGTTAGAGCTGTGGAGACACACGCTAGAGTCGAGGGGGTTCAAACTGAGTAGGACCAAGACCGAGTATATGATGTGCGACTTTAGCCCGACTAGGCATGAGGATGGGGACGTTAGCCTCGAAGGTCAAGTGGTGGCCAAGAAGGATATTTTCCGGTATCTAGGATCAATGCTTCAGAAAGATGGAGACATTGATGAAGATGTTAGATATAGAATTTCAGCCGGTTGGTTGAAGTGGCGGCAGACGTCGGGCATCCTCTGTGACAAGAAGGTGCCAAGGTAAGTTCTATAGGACGGCGATTCGCCCGGCGATGCTATACGGTGCTGAATGTTGGCCTACAAAAAGGCAACATGTCCAGCAACTGAGTGTAGCAGAGATGCGTATGCTGTGTTGGTTCTGCGGGCATACAAGAAGGGATAGAGTCCGGAACGAAGAGATTCGAGATAGGGTAGGGGTGGCACCTATCGAGGAGAAGGTGATTCAACATCGGTTGAGATGGTTTGGACATGTACAACGGAGGCCTCCCGAGGCGCCGGTGCGTAGTGGAGTTTTAAAGCGGGGCGATAATGTAAAGAGAGGTAGAGGTAGACCTAAACTAACTTGGGACGAGACGGTTAAGAGAGACCTTAGGGAGTGGAATATCGCTAAGGAATTAGCTATGGATAGGAGCGCTTGGAGATTAGCAATTAACGTACCTGAACCGTGACCTTTGTTACTTTTTGTTTAACCCCTAACTCTTCCTTTGGCTTATGCCCTTTTTGTGTTTCTTATTCTTGTTTTCTGTGGGTTTCATCTCTAGCCTACCCTAACTTGCTTGGGACAAAAGGCTAAGTTGTTGTTGTTGTTGTTGTAGAGGGCAGCAGCTAAGATCCTTCAAGATTTCTATGTTAACTATGATCATACCTTAGCACGGTTCCTGACTAAGATGTGCATCTAGCAGTTCATCTTGCTTTCTCCTCGGTGGGTGTTGTAACTGTTGATATTGTCAGATTTTTATTGCCATTGTCAAAGCTGGCTGGTACATAACTACCCCCACCCCCCACCCCTACCCCCATTTACATTTTACATTATCTGATTATGCAATGAACTATAATTTTGTAGCACTTAAACACGAGATACGAGGGATAGCTCAAATGAACTTGTCTAGTATTATTTTTCAAATAACATATCTGAATACAAACATTTGATGTTAAATAAACAAGTATGAGTGGCAATTTTTTTCGAGCAAATGTAGGAGTCGCAAAATTAAGACTCAGTAATCAGTAGAAGTTCCAGATCGATTTTTAGCTAGGCTGAATTCATGTGCATATTTGTTTCCAACAAGAAGCACGCCCTCTGGTAGCATTTAGTTGACCAAAGCACATGGAAATTCACTTACACCTTCAGAAGATCTACTTGCATCTATAGGAACTTCAAAAGTGGGATCACTCCCCCCATTTACTCATAGGGATACTATGCACATACTTTTGGAAGCAATGGCAGTTGGCAACCTGGTAAGCTGCTTCAAGTCTGAACAACTGAAGCATGTAAAAACTACTCACCGAGCTCTGAAGTTCTGAACCAAGAAACTACTCACCGAGCTTTCTCGCTGGCCTACTACAGGAAACACCACACCCGGGACGCGAACTGGACCTCGCCTTCCTCCTCCATCTCGGCCACCTGCGTCGCCAAGGCCGCGAGCCCACCCCGCCCGCTGCAGCGGACTAGAGGCTTCCCTGCCCTCCTGTCCCGGCTGCAACTCCTGAAGGTGGCTGGTACAGTTGGCGGCGTTGGACGCTCTGACGATGACTCCGTCGGACTGGGAATGGCCCGGGGGATAGGATGGGCGTAAGTTTGCCGGCGGTGAGGGACTGAGGGATGGACGGAGCGGCGACGCCCGCGAGAGAAGCGCGGCTCCAAGTCAATACCGAGCATTGGTGGGTTTCTTGGGCCCTGAAAGCCGAGGAGTTGGGCCTGGGCTGTGCTATCCGGCCTCGGGCCTCCCATATAATTACTCATTGACTGGGCTTCAACGTCGTTTGTCTTGAGCCTGGGCTCCAGGTCTTTCCGGCGGAGCCGCGAAGGGTTCTCTCGGCGCGCGGACAGAGATGGCGGCGGCGGCTGGGACGACGGCGCCGGCACCGGCGAAGGAGGTGGTGGAGAAGAAGGTGGAGCTCATGAAGGAGGTATGCTCAACCTCTCCATACTTTCACACCTCTGTTGGTGTTTCATGTAGTTTTCTTCCCAAGCTTCCTGCTCTTGTTCTTGGAAATTCGGCCGGTGAGAGCAGAAATAATCTTCCCCTTGGATTTGCTTTGGTTGGTCTGCGAAGATACGCGCGCACGAGGTGGCGATCGCGGAGCTACAGAACTTGCATCCCTCCCGGGTCAGCCTCTTCCCCTGCACGATTTCTGTCAGTAGCTGTCCATCTGGGATGGTACAAATTACCAATGGCAACTAGGGTGTTGGCCAGTGATAGACTGATGCCACAATTACATAGCCCTGTTTCAGTAAGTTAGTAATCAGGTGGCAAGCACAAAGTACTCCCAATAGCTTCGATTATCCAATTTGTTGGATATGCTTACTGCATCAAACTTTCAGCAGCCTGCTGTATCACAAATTCACAACTAGTTCGCCTTTGCTTGGCGGTTTCTTGTTGGTTTGCAACAGGCGGTGTACCAGAAGGCTGGCAACATCTTCTTCCGCAATAGCGTCAAATCAGTGGTCACGACGGAGCAGAGTATGCCGAATCGCCAATCGCCACTAATGCATTGCATCTTTCTCCTCTTCTTAGTCTGCACTGTCCAACATGACTCTGGTTTTATGATTCTCTCAGAGCAACTTGACCTGGCCAAGGCTGGGTTGAGGAAGCTGAACCTGGCCTGACGATGGCAACAACTGCTGGCTCTCGCAACACAATCAAGCATGCAGATTCAAGAACACTTCGCCATCACCTCGTTGCTCTTGTTGTGCCTTGTGGACCTAATCCATGTGTAATGCTACTCATTTTTGTTTGAGAACGTGAGATGCAAATATGCAGTTATGTGCTCTTGAAACTAATCAGAGGCTAGATTTTACTTCCACAGTTCCACTAGCTTTTCTGTGGTGTTGGTGTGATGCCACTAGAAGTTTGCTGGTTGCTGAAAACAGGAACAGGAAACAAATTATGTGAGACTGACCAGTGTAGAGGTTGCTTTGGAAAAGGTTGTTTACTGCCTAGTCTGAGCCTCTGAGCTTGGATGCTGTTGTTTAAGTTCCCTTCGTTTCCAGATGTTAAGTTTGCCCTGCTGGATTCAAAGTTTGCGTCCTGTCAACCAATCCTCTCGTCAGCTGCGGTCATACTTCTGTTACTTGCTAGCTGCTACCGCGGCAGATATACGCTGTTAATGGCACCGAAATTGATCATGATTTTGTTCCTTGCAACTGCGGCAGATGTAACAGCGCTTCAGCGGCAGAAGCAAGTTGATACAGCGTCGCTGTCAGCTACACTGATTCAGATTTGTTTGTATATGGGAAGGCAATAATAATACCACGAAAAAATGGTGCATCAACAGCATGCAAAAATAAGGCAAGTCGAATGGGGTATGAGTTTTGGACGGTCATAGAAAAGCTCATCCTCGATCTTCATCTTCAGGAAAATAACTATGGAGTAGTAAGCATTACATTACGCTGGTGTTGACAGGGGGGACAACAGTTTAGCATACGATGGGCTGCTTCGCAACTGACTGAATACTTCTCAAAGTCGAGGGGGAAAATTGGATAAAGATACTGATATTACATGCTTTTTCCTATGCTGATGAACTACCATCCGATGTTTCTATGCTGCCTGCACTCTACTGATTATCTACAAATGTCGAAAAAACGACCACACCATCCTGAACACAAGGATCATCGGTCCCATTGATGTGAAGAAGGCTATCTGCAAAGGAAAGAAAATACAGGATCAGGTTTCAAATAGAATTAGCTGCCTGCATTGCCATATATCATATAGGAAAAAAACTCGATATCTTGGACATGAGCTTTAGCGAAATCAAGATAAAAATAGGACACAGGATACTGCATCCATATGCACCTGAGAGGTGAGAGCGCTCATTGCCTTTTATTGGCCAATATAACTTTTATAGAGTGGAGCAAGATGAAATAGATCATAATTGACCTCAACATAGAAGAAAGTGACATCTAGTTACAAGGCCTAACTTGGAAATGTTACACAGAACCAAGTTATAAGTTGCATTGTATTTCAAACACTACTTACAGCAACAGAAGTGGACTTCTAAGTTTGAAACACTACATATAAACGTGTTTTCAACAGAGGTTATTACATAGTTTTCGCATTCCTGACTTGTTCATTACGTAGGGGAAATGATATCAGAGCATAGCAAAGTTCAGCAAAGGGACGATACTAAACAACACATTTGTGGTACTAAGATTTGAAAGAATCAATAAGATAAATGCATAAGATTTGAAAGTATCAATAAGATAAATGCATCCTCATACAACTAATTTAGCAAAAGGAGTCATATTGAACTAAAGATTAGGGATAAATCAATCATCAATTAATCAGAGGGTAAGTAGTTGGTACTTACTCAGAAGTGTAATGAATAGAACTTAAACTGGTAACTAAGCTGGCATTGTGATATTATAACGGCTACGCAGACCATCAATAGCTTTCTCCACAGATTTTATCATCTCAGGGATAGTCACCTTGCACACTAATTATTAGAGACAAATGAGAATGAGAATGAGAAAATGGAGAAAAGCCAACATAAATTAGAGTTGAGACATTCTAGTAACATGCAGGGATTAATGACATGTTAACACAGACAGAAAAATGTCATAAATTGACCTTTTTTCATGTGACCAGCACTTCACCTTTACTACTCCGTCCATTTTTTTTTTGACAATCCTATTTCTAAAATTGAATTATTCTCTTTTGATAGTCCTATTTGAGTTGACATCTTGGGAATAGTATGGACGGCAATCTTGGGAATAGTATGGACGGCTGTTCGATTCAAGTGTAGAGTAACTTTTTTAGAAAAAGATTGGTGTATTTATATGACAACACCGAAACCAAGGAGTTGTAATTAATGAGATGATAAGCAAGGTCCTTCTTCTTGGTCATTGTACCAAAATGAAATATGACTATCAAAAGAGAGTGGAGGGAGTATATAATATTTACATATGGGGAGGAGCATGATGGCAGAAATAATTGAAGTTAGGACATGCAATTTCACTGTTCAAAACGAGAATAAACATTTACTTCAACTGCAAGATAGTTTAGGGTCAACCTAATCATGAGTGTTAAACCAGAGAAACAGAACATGATGATTGATATGTCCTGCCTTTCACATATCACATATTTCTATGACCATATTCTCCAATCTAGTATCAGTTAATTTTGTAAGCAAGACGGTGGTGTCAAGTAGAGGAGATAGAGAAAGATTTTGAAGTATGTGTGTAGTACCACAAGTCGTGGATGACTGTGCCTCTGCGATGATCTGCTTGAACTTTGCCTGAAAACAGCAAAGAAACATTAGCATCCAAATAAAAAAAAATAGGAAATTTTCAGATGCTGAAAGGCCTAATAAATGTGTACCTTGACAATCTCAGAACTTTCTTTTATATTATCAGACATCTTCTTGTATTCCTTGTCAACTTCATCTGTTAGTTGCTGACAGCTCTGGTTTTGGGTCTGAAAAGAGAATTAAAATCTTACATATGTTAGAGCAAATAAAACACCAGAAGCACAGAAGATGCATTACATGTGTATTAGCTATAGCTTCTGTGTATGTGTTAACATATTGGGTGGAAAATGCAATGTTAATACAAAATCTGCATGGATATGCTCACCAAGCCATCTAACAAAATTTGACCTACATGAATGAACTACCAGTTAGGAGAGTGAATGAAATCTATTTGACCATGTTATTGTGCCAACTGGAATTATAATTCAATGGATCTCCAAAAGCGGCATTGGTCAAATGCTCCTGGGAAACTAATCACATTTTTCACTGACATGGAAAATTGACCCCTGCGATGAACTGGCAAAACAAATACGAATACATTGGTACTGAGAAGTTTAAAAATTCAAACAAGCTCGCCTCATTCAATACCATTTCCTGCTACAACAGTAAAAAACTCTGAACTCTTACAAAAAAAAAGCCATATATACTACTGCTGCAAGCCTCTAAAGGGAAGAGATCCAGGTAAACTACTCATTTTCATGGATTCCAATGATGCAAAACATCTTCCATATCAGATATCCCCATTAGTGAATTACGCATTTGAGCTTGTTAAATTGCAGAAACTCAAATGTAGTAACCTCATATGTCAATTTTAGAAACTCAGATACAGTAACCTGAATCATCATATATCAACTGTAGAAATTCAGATATGGTAACCTCATATGTCAGATATTCAGCCCAACGACGACAATTTAAGATATGCAAATAAACAGAGTAGACGAGATCATGACATCTGGAAATGGCACGAAGGCAATTCATGTGACAAGGGTTATCTCCAGTTCCCCACGCGCTAGCGCTCTACATCACCAACCAACAGTCCGGAGCAAACAACGAAGCTCGGAAGTGAACCCTAACGACGCGACTGGGAGGGAAGCGGTGTTGCGGGAGAGGCTCAGGGCGGCGGGGATCACCTTGATTCGCTTGGAGACGCGGGAGAAGGACGCGTCGAGGTCGGCATGCGCGCGGGAGTGGAGCGCGTCCAGGCGGCGCTTGAGGTCCTCCATCTGCGAGGCGATGGCGCTCCTGAGGTCTCCGACGCTGGACGCCCCAGCCGCCGGCGCGGGCTGGGGAGACGCGGCGGGCGAAGGGGAAGGGGAGGCGGCGGCGACGCGGGGGGTGGCGACGAGGGGCGAGCGCGCGGCGGGCTTGGCCCGTGCCCTGGGCTTCGGGGGCGAGGCGGAGGAGCCCGGCGAGGAGAGGAAGCTGATGTCGAGGTCGGCGGGGAAGGAGCCCGGGGACGACGACGCGGGGGAGGAAGCGCCGCCACGGACGGGGCGCTTGCGGGTGCGGGTGCGGGTGCGCGACGCGGGCGCCGGCGACGCGAGCGGGGAGAGGAAGGAGGGGTCCTGCTTCGGCTTGGGGTTGCGCCTCGGCCTGGAGGCGGCGGCGGGGGTCGCTCGTGGCCTCCCCATGGCTCCGCTGCCGGTGGGGTGGGGTTGGCCTCTCCGCTCCGCTTCGGCTTTCGAGGTTTGAAATGGGAGAACGGAACGGAACGGGAATGAGGGGTGGAGTTAGTAGGGGCCCGGGCGATCGGAGAGCCGCGCGGGCGCTCGTCTTGCCACGACACCGTTCGGGGCCCGCTTTTTTCCGGGGCCGCATGTCATTGACAGTCTCAACACTTTAACTTTGTATCAGCTTCTCCCTAATTCAGAAAGAAGAAACATCGTGGCTGGTCAGTGATTTAATATTATACATGCTCTGTCTATCTATACTATAAGATCGAAAATAATTGAAAACCTCCTCCACCTGGAAAATTTCCGGCTACCCCTTTCTTCGATACACTGCTCCTCGGATTCAACTTTTTAAAATGTTGAAAAAATAGCATTTTCTAAAATATTTCTGCCTTTTTCCCCTACATTTTTCATCCAACTAAAATCATACCTGCCCGCGCGTACACACCCAACCCCGCCCGTCAATTTCGCATCCGAGGATCACGCCTCGGTGTTTGCCATACGCTGCCACTTAACTTGCCAAACGCATCCTCGGCGCTCGCCTAGACAGCAGCCGCACCACCTCTCCGCTCCCTATTCGCCATAGCCGCCCCTCCCATGTCCAGAATTATGATGGCTGGCGGCACTGGTAGTGGGTTACGGGCGTTGGAAGCGGTGGCTGTGGCTGCGGCTGTTATGGAGGCGGCCTGACTCGGTGCCTCCACCTCCATCACAACAGCTAGCCCCTTAGCGATGGCGGCGGCCCAACAGGAAGCATCCATGGCTGCAGGCGGCGGCGGCGGCCACCTAGATGAAGCACATGGTCAATGGTGATGGTCGGGCCACTCAGTAATTCCGAGATCCAGTGCCTGCTCGGCCTCAACATAGTGCCACAGCCATAATACTTGTCCCTCGTCCCGTCCAGATCCCCGCGCTTCCTACCATGGATTGAAATTCTCTAGCACTGACCTACCAAGGGAGTCCCTATCTCCCGTATTGGATGTCATTCCACCTCCGGGTAGAGTTGGACAGAGCTGTGCATTTCTCCTTGTGGCTGGCAATTGACAGAGGCGAACACATCCGAGACGGCAACGACGTCATCGCCAGCAACACCCATGGGTGCTAAGGGATCGATATGATGGGGTATCCTTCCTGCTCACCTGATAAATCGTGTCTAATGTTGCCTCCACCAAGGCTGATTTACCCATTGCTGCTTCTTTGATTATACTATTCTGCCTGCGAAATAGCTGCTTGAAAGATGTTCGATGAAATGCCCTTGATCAGTCAACCACCAAATTTCTTGCACTCCAGGTCTTCTCATAGACACCGTGACACCCCAAGATGTTCAAGAGCTTCAACCACGTGGGTACACGCAAGTTTTGTAGATTGATGTGCTAACTGATGAATTAACAAGTATGTTATGGTTCCCAATAGCTTTCATGGTCTGCTAATTCCTCCTGTTCAATCAGATTTGGAGAGAGAGCTCATTACTGAGGTGATTGAGAAGAAAAAAACTTTGGGGACAATGTAAATCACATAATCAAGCTAACATTGATTTTCTAGAGCTCTTGTTTCTTTCCATATTTTCTAATATGAGCACTGCATTCTAGCAGTATCAAGGTCAAGACCAGTAGCAAAGTTCAAGATAGAAGAATCTCAACATGATGTCTTGATGTGACATCAAACTCCAATGGGCAATAGTTAACTAGCACATCATGTTTTCCTTTATATATTAGGTTTATTATTAAATTTGCTTCTTGCCAACTTGTATTGTCGATTGAACAAGATGGCACACATGAAGCTCCAATAAATTATGGTTGACAGAAGTCATATGTGCATTTAAATTGACAAACGATCCAATCAGATTTGGATAGCGCTTGAAGTAGCTGGTGGCTTGGCACTTGAAGGAGGAATCACAAGACAATTAATGAGATCAAGATGAAGGAGTGAAGGATATTGACACAAAATCTATTGGTTGCACGAGCATCAATGTACATAGGTTGCAAAGTGATCTCCCACCAGAGCACTTGCCAAGAAGGTTGGTTGCAATCAAGGATAAATAATCTGATAAACTTGTTAAAGTGGACATGACAAGATCCATTATCCATTTTTTGATTTATAGAATTCTAAAAATGTTTAATTTTCAGCATGCCTAGCATTTCTTTGTGTGATCTGCAGAATTGTGAATATTTTTTATTTCTATGGTGCATGGATTCTTATCGGTGTTCAAATGGTAATAAGAAAATAATTAAACTATTGTGTGCCAAATGACTGGTTTGTAGATGAACGAAGTTTTATGCTAGGCAAGTAAATGGTGTCTAGGTTCCCACCATACATTTAGGTAAAAAGAAAAGTTACAAGACTTAGTACGCAGGATGGTTGATACACTCGTTTTGGTTAAATGATTTCATTTCTGCAGGTAGGTTTAAGAAATTCTAGAATAATGGAAATTGCATAGCAAATTGTGAAGCTTATGGATCATGGGATCAATGAGTCCGTCAATAATAGGATGGTCTACTTGCCCTTGCCTGTCTGACTGACTGCAGCGAGGGACGACATGGAGCAGACGTCTTGAACCCAGCCTTAGGTACCCTTATCCATCAGCTATTTTATGATATGTCTTCCTTAAATTTAATGAAGTACATCTTCTGTCTTGGTTCTCTATGTCCAACAAGTAGGATGATATGCATATCCTTTGTTTGTTGCCTTCTGAATATTTGCGATGGATTCGCAATCCTCATGCAGTAACTAGCGTCAACGCCCATCGGCCTTGCACTCTTGACCATTCAATCTTTCTTTAATAATTGTTTGAGGTAACTTAAAAAGATATATCAAATTATCACAGCAGTTCAATATTTTACTTGATGAAGTGGAATGTTATGGTAACCACTTGGATCAACAGGTGAGCTAATTTTTTTTGAAATTTATTTTACTCTATTTCACATGGGCTTTAAGTTTTTTTGTGTAAATTGTTTCTTGACTACTATGGACCACTAGCTGAATGGGCATTTGATTGCAAGCTTTTGAGCATCTTGCTGGAGGCTAAAATCATGAGTTTCATCATGAAGCTTTACAATTGATAGTGTTTGCAGAAAAGTACCGATTTTTTCTTCTTTGGTACATTACAAGAATAACATTTATGTAACAAATTTTCAACTGAAATGATGTAATAACTTTTCATTTCAATTGCAGATTTTTGGATTTTCTTTTTGTTTTAAGGGAGTAAGAGTGGCGTTACTTCATGCAGCAGGAGCAACCCATTCACATCCATATATTCTTCTTTCAGTAAGCACATGGAACTCATCAAATATGAAATATCTATTTACCTTCATAGATGGTTCTCATGTATGGTGTGTCAATTGGTGTCAACTATTAATTATTGCATCTATCTAAAACTGGATGTCATTATCTAAAGAAAATTTAAACTTTATGTTTGATGAATCATTGCAGAGATGATGAAGGACTCACTTTATCAGGCATTAGGTATCAGATTAGTTGTTCGAGAAAAAAAGGTATTAGATTATTCATGTACACCAAAAAGGGCAACATGGAGGTAAAACTTGTTAGTTTTTTTTTATCCTCAATCTGTGCATAAACCAGTTTTACTATGTGTTTTCCCATTTTCATTTTAGTGAGGAGAATGAACCATATTAGAAATTAAATAATGATATATGCTTATAGATATAATTTTCTTTTGATTGCACATACTCAGATATGTTAGCCTATGTTAAAATAGTAGAATACACAAAGAATTCGGTGTATAAGCCTATGTTTATTGCATTTGACATGATGCGCTTTGGTGCACGTGGAATCGAGAAGCTATAGTTTAAATTAGTATGCCATTTTTAGCCTTTAGGTGTTTGTCTTACACAGTTACACTAATGACCTGATCTCACATGTTTCGTACTATCATATAGAAATATTACCATGCTTGATCTCATTGTTCTGTTAATGACTTTTATTTTAGATATTTTTTCTCTTCATGTGATCCAATTAAATTCTGTAAAATACTACAAAAATTTGCTCTAAAATTTATGAGTATGCTCTGTAAACACATCCTATTAGCTACATGCAATGTGTTGCTTTGTAATTTCCTTGGACAATGGCATGTGAGTATAGCAGAAACTGTGAGAAAGATGTGCAGAGAAGCTAATTCATTATTAAGTTCAATGTGATGTATTTACTGTGATGACGTCTTATTCATGTGGTTATCCCTTCAGGTCTAAAATAATAATTTGTTCATGTGGTTATGCTCATCTTATCCGTTTTAGAGGATATTACACTTTCCTTTAAATTTAAATGGAAGTAGTTCCTACTCATGTTGAGTTTTTCCATGAACATAATTTCTTTTCATGTTTGCAATGATGGATGTGGTTTCATCTCTGGAATTGTATGCATTATGCTCCAAAACTTCTCAGACTCGGATGGTTATTTGTTACCATATTAACTATATCATCTTAGTACCATATGTTTTCGGTGGCCTTTAGAAGTTATAAGACAATGCAAAACAAGACACCTAAAAATAGTATGAAGCTTTTGCAAGACCCTAATTGTTCAGAAGTGCACTTAAGCTATTGAATTTAGATTTAGTGTCAATAATGTGTTTAGATAAATTATGTGACTTTTATTTATTAGAATTTCTAAAAATACATCCTTCCCGTATGTATATCTTTATATAATTACATATTATTGTTTACTATAACTTTTAAATATAAATTAATTATTTATGAAATTTTTAGAAAACACGTGCGTACCGCACGTGCATTTTACTAGTTTCTAAAAACTTTGTACGTGCAAATGAGTCCCTCTCCTCTGAAAATGAGCTAAACTACCACTGAACTTTCTAAGCGCACCGTCTAAAATCAATTGCGGATCGAAGAATTGAAGTTAGGAGGATTTATTTCTTCTTCTTGTTTCTCCTCCCTTCTCTCTTTTCTTCTTCTTCCTCCTTTTCTTCTCTCTCTTCCTTATCCATGGCTCAAAATGTTGGGGGGCTTTGGGGGGCCATGCATCGCATGGGCCCTGTCGGTGCATACGGACAGGGGTACCTCCTGCTAGGGTGCCCGGCTCCGGCGTGTGCGCCAAGCGCATAGTGGTGAACGCGCACCACCACATGCCCGGCTGCCTCTCCTCGATGGTCGCCGAGGAGCGGCTCAACGGCCAGAAGGCCGTGGTGGCCCGCTGTGAGGAAATCTGCATGTCCGGGGGCCTCGTCCGCCAGAGAGTCGTCTGCCAGTGTATCCAACCTGATGGGCGTGAGGTTATCTGTGACCGCGCCCTTGGCCCGGGCCTCACAGTTGGGGTCATGGTCTTCGGACCTCCCCCCGTGCTCTTACAGGTCCGGTGCCTCCACGTACCCCTCGAGGACAGGGTGCTCAGGAATGGCCTCCACGGACCCGGACCCCCCGGGGGGTCCGGTGCCGCCACGTGTGGGAGCCAGACCCCTATGGGCCTGTGCACCTTGGCCGGCCTCGGGGGCCCAAACCTCCCTTCCTCCCGGGGAGGAGGTCCGGTGCCGCCACGTACCGCTGAGGAAGCGGCAGCTAGACCAACTCTGCCACGTGTCCGGTGGCGGAAGGCCTTCCACGGGACGCCAGCCCAACAACCGCATTAAATACGGGTAGGCGGGCTGCGCGTGCCCAGGACAAGGCATGGACTGTCCACTGATACGTTGGGCAAGTAAGCTGACACCACGGTAAGCCCGCCTGTTACCAAGGCGGCGCGTTACATCACTGTGCTCTGCGCGCGGGCAGGCGGCGTGTAGTCACGTCGCCGCGCCGTGCGCGTGAGCAAGGGGTAATAATGGTCTGCTGCGCGAGAGCTGAGGCGTGCGTTGCTACAGTGTGCGCGGAAGCTACGGCGCAGTGGGTCAATGTAGCCCTATCGCCCGTCAGCGGGAATCGACCCAACAATGGCAGCACGTCTTCCTCTGTGCATGTCATCGACAGTACTGTACTGGTAAGGCGGCACATGACCATACCCTGGCTGTAGATACGCACATCAGCTTCTTGATCGAGGGCTACAGAAAGGAGCTGGAGTGCAAGATCTTTGTCGCATTATAGGCTCCAGTCTGTACATTATGTATCACCGGGCCCACCTATCGGGGCCCCGCTCAGTGTACGCGCTCCCCTTGAGCCTATAAAAGGGAGAGCGCACTCGCTAGAACACGGGTTTTTTACACACAAATGCACTCACAAGCTCTGGGAAGTTCTCCTAGATTCTCTAAATTCTCACAAGCAATACAACACACAAGTGGACGTAACACAAGTGGATGTAAGATTTTACGTTCCGGCGGCCTGAACCACTCTAAAATCCCGTGTACCATCCGCGTTCATCCACCCTTTGGTCAAGCGTACTTAGATTTCCCCAAACTCATCCTAAACTAGGATTAGACGGGTGCATTCCGCCACACGGCTGGAGAAATCCTCCGACAGATCCCATGTTGAATCCAGCCGTATCTAAAGTTACTGATGTGCTAACTCATCTTGTGTTGGAATGGGACTGTTTGGTCAGCTCCACCCATCTCCGTCTCCCGTATTGTAGTGCTATTGTTGCATGCAAGAGTCGGATTCAGATGAGATAGAATTTTCTGCTCCATCAGCTTCTCCTCTTTTCTAGTTCATCTTGAATCTAGGGAGAAAATATGTCCATTACTACAGTGCTACACAGCTACAAACATTTGTCAGGAGGGGCTGAAACAGGTGGAGCTGCACCACATAGTACTATCTGTACCTCTAAAAAGAAGCAAATGGCGAAAAAAGTCTTGTTTCTACGTCGCGCCTCCCTCTAACTGTCGTCTCGCCAAAAATTTTAGAGCGCGCCGTCAGATTCCTTTCACCCTCGCCTCCCAGCGCTCGCCCTTACACGCCCCGCCGCCCATGCCTCGCGCTCACCCACGCCGCTGAGACCTCGCCCTCGTTCTTAGCGCTCAGTCCCCTGTGCTCCCTGCTCTGCCGCCGCCGCACCCTCTCCGTGCGTCCCACGAACAGAGCACCGCCGCCCGTCGTCTCGCAGAGCAGAAGCCGCCGACGCCCGCCGCTGTACTGCGCCCCCCTGCCGTGCGGGACCACCCTCCTTCCTGCGACCCCACACGCCCTCCCCCTGCATCGCCCCCTACCTAGCGATGCCGCACAAGCTTGCTCGCTTGTTTCTGTACCGACCGCTGCCGCTCCTTCCCGGCGAGAATTCGGCTGCCACGGTGCCTCCTCGCCTTGGGTAAGAGGTAAAACGGGTTCCCCTCAACCTTCTCTCTCTATTCCCAATCTTTTCCAGCCCTCTTGTGCACCAGTTCGCCAGAATTTTGGTCGGACAGAACCTCCTGTTCATTAGCCATGGAGAAGCCCGAGCTTGCAATTTACCCTTCGCAAATTGATGTAATTGCTGCTGTTTTTATTGTGTTTTGCTAGATCCGCAGAAAATCTCATGATAGATTTGAGTTTTTTATCCCAGCCCTAGCCTCGATCTTTTTCAGATCTAACCTGTTCTTTTCCTAAACTCCGAGCATAATTTACTGTGTCTTGTATATTTTCCCTACTGGCTTCTGAAGTCTATGGAGTCTATGATTAATCACTACTGGATCTCTGCTGCATTCTTAAATGTATTTTAAATATAGTTTGTTTAATTCAACATGAATCATAAATGGATCTCTGCTGCATTCTTAAATGTGTTTTAAATATAGTTTGTTTAATTCAACATGAATCATAAATTTATGCCGCCTAGACCTGCACTCGCCTCCTAATGTTCAACCCCTGATAGAAAACGATTGATGCTTTGCCTTATGGTCCTATTTTAATTTATTTAGAAATTTTGAAATGTTATTCCTGTTTCAGCATTCATGTTTGTTACCTTCTCGAACTCAGTGTTCTGGTGTTCTAAGAGTAGCTTATTTGTTTTTTAGTTTTTCTGTAGTTTCTTACTTTCTTTCTCTTCTGTGCTTCTTCTCCCTCTCTGGTTTCAAAGCTCGTGCTTTGATCTTGTAACTTTATTCCTGTAAATATTATATTATGTGATTTATGCAACAAAATGTGGACAATCAATTAGTATTTTGTTATCAATCGAAGGTTATTCTCCAGAAAACTTATGCTCAGAGTATGGTTACTGAAGAAACTATGCTCTTGTATTCAACAAAGAGGACAGGCAAGAGAAGTTTGATCAGTTTCTGAGGAAGATGCATCTAGAGAAGACTTTCAACTCAAAAAATAAAAATCGTGGAGGCTGTGTGATCCACTCGCGCAAGGGCCCTACACCACTAATGACCAGAGGTTCAACAGCCACACCAACAATAAATTTCAGTTCATCGTGCCATTGAATTTCTTTAACTAGAATTCTTTGAATTAGTACTTCGAAATGCTTATGCTCGTATATGTTGGAGAATGCTTATGGGCCTTTCCACTGGTGTTACCTATATTCAGAGTAGTATGCTCCATGCTGCCGTTAGATGAAATCCAAGCTTAGCACATTACGAAAGGCTAATGGCTGCAATTTTTTCCAATTACTACTGCATGTATAGCTTCAGAGTCTGTTTAGCAATCTCCTATGCATAGGATATCCGTGCAGTTTCCAGTCAAAATACAAAAGGTGCAGAAAAGTGGCACCAAAACATCTGCTTCCACTTATGGTTCTAAAACTGATTGCATGTCAGTATGCTTTGTAGATGAATATCTCTGAAATAATTATCTTAATTGTTTACTATGTTTTCTGTGTTTCATTAGAACAATGTCCTCGATGGAATAAAGAAAGCCTAGAGTGATTAATATTTGGTTTTCAAGGTAATATAGCTATTCTGTTCCATGATGTAATGAATGGACAAAGCATTGATATATGTTCAACATTTTCCAGGAACGGACTGCAATTTGACAATTCCAACTTGCTTTGAATCCATTCATGCATACTAAGTACTGTGTTATCTGTCTGATCCCCTCAACTGTGTTATTTTTCCAGAAACCAATGGCAATTGTTACTCTTGCTACACTACAAGAAAACGGGTAAAATTCGTCGGCCAAGAACCGACGAATTTATAAGGATAACCGACGACTTTAAACTAAATTCGTCGGTTACCGACGAATATAGGCCGTCGCCCAAGAGTCGACGAATTTAAGATCTTATATTCGTCGGCCCCGACGAATTTACATTAAATTCGTTGGTTTCTCGTCGGCGGCCGACGAATATAACGTCCACGTGGCAACTTTCCATGTCCGGCTACAAAACGCCACGTGTACATTGAGTTCGTCGGTCACCGACGAATTTATGGCCAGCGTGGACTAAATTCGTCGGTGACCGACGTATTTGCTGCCCACCTGGCTCGTTCCCTCGACGGCCAACTCGGTGCCACGTGTCCGTTATATACGTCGGTGACCGACGAATTTATGGCCAGCGTGGACTAAATTCGTCGGTGACCGACGATTTGCTGCCCACCTGGCTCGTTCCTTCGGCGGCCAACTCGGTGCCACGTGTCCATTATATACGTCGGTGACCGACGAATTTAGGACACGTTGTCACCTAAATTCGACGGTCACCGACGACCTTTCGTTTTTTTTTTGGGCTATTGTTCTGTTTTCTGTTCCTCCCACTTTGGGAGCCTTCAAAACAGGTTCAATACTACCAGAAATACGACCAGATAACATGTTTCACACTGTTTCACATAACATCACAAATCTCAAATAAATTCCATCACAAGATAACATGTTTATTCAAAGTTCAACAACAAGATAACAAACAAGTTCAATACTACTAATAATACCGGTATCTTGACATAACATGTCCAACCCAAGTTCAATACTAATAACATACAACTTCAGCTGCCGCCCGGATTGACATTCTGGTTGGTGACTTCTTGAGTCGCATTGTTTGGAGTATGAGGCGCCTCATGATGCGAAGTTGAACCCTATAGAAGAATTAAAACGTTAGTTTGGCAAATGGAGAGAGCATTCACTAGTTATTTTCACTTCAGATCAAAGAAAAATTAAATGATTCACTATCTAGTAATGTCAATCCATTTGATTCACTGTGAAACAATAAAACAGTAGTGTCAAACAATAAAACAGTAGCCTGCAGCAGAGACACTGCTTGTCTCCTTGTTGAACGAGAGAGCATGCGTGGTACATGCAAATGAAAAGAAAGAGAAGCTACTGTATGAAATATGACTGCATGCAGGGGCCTGTGATGAGCTCTCAAGGATTTCATAACAACCAGAATGTCCAGATCATGCGTAGGTTACTATATGAGATGGTTGGAGCCCAATAGAGTTTGATGAGTCTTGCAAATTCCGACCAGCCAGCCAGGGCAGCAGGGTGTGGAAGCAACAGCAACAGATGCAGCAGGATCCAACAGCTACTCCTTAATAATACTACTAGAACTGATGAATTTGGAAATAATGTGTGTTCAAAAAAGATTTAGAGCTACAAACTGTGATAACTCCCTGCCGTAGTAAAAAAAATTATTTCACCTCGGTAGCAATACACATTGACACACATATTATTATTGGCGGATCAATCGTTTTGTGCACTAAATTTAAAGTAGCATACCTCCATTGGAGAAGGGTGTGATGATCCTGCAAATGGAGGGCGACCATATGGAATCCCTTGTGGTCCGAAACCCCACGGCGGGAACCCGAATGGAAAGAACCCCATCATTCCTTGCTGAAGAGGATCAGGTGGCTGAGAACCCTGAGGAAAACTCCACGGCATGACCTGCTCTGATGGCTGTTGCACTCCAGCACCTGTGGCGCCCTATAGCAACACAGAATTGAAGTTACGACTTTCATCTTTATCTTCATAAAAGTAGTCATATATATACCTGTGCAACATCTCCTGGAGGTCCAGACTGTGTCCGGCGTGGGACAAAGGGCGGCGACTCAAAGGGAGGTCTACCGCCCTGAAATTGTATAGCTGCACTGAACATCTGCAAAAAAGATTAATGATTTCTTTTGTTAGTGATAAATAAGAAATTGTTGGAAAATGATCAATTATCAAATACATACTTGTTGCATCCACATTTGTTGTGTCATTTGTTGCGTTTTCAGCTAAGTCATTTCTTGCCTCATAGAACTAAGCTGCTCGGCTAACTCATCCTCTCGAGTGGATCGCCGAGTTTGCTCGGTCCCAACTGAGGCAAAGGATCGCCTACTAGTACTGAGACTCCTGGGGTCCAAAACCCCGTCACCGATCGCTAGCCTAGAAAAAGTAAAAATAGTTACTTTCCAAAAGCATTTATCTTTGTAGTACAATATGTCAACCTACCTCCCATGTGGTGTACCTCCTCCAGCAACGTACACTGCGTCCACATCGACCGGCGCCTTCTTCCAGTCCACCTCAGGCCCGTGCCTCTTCTGCATCTCGTTAGCATAACGAGTCTGCAACATGTTGAATTCGAGTTAAAGATATTAAATGATGTGGTATTATGCTTATTCTTGCTTACCAACTTCTCCGTCGCATTGTCATCACATAGAATTTCCGGGTGATCCGGATCGGAGCCTTTGTGACCCTCCATGAAAACCTCAATCATAGAAGGGGTAACCCCACTAACTCCCTCCTACAATACAAGAGAAAATAGTTCATGTTTAAGTAGCATATACTTAAAAAATTATAATTTAAATTCATACCATTCGTTGGGTTTTCCCGATGTGTCCATCTGCTCCATACCGGTGGAGGTCCGGCTTGCTCTTTCGATTGGCCCGATTTCTATCCGAAATTGCTTTGAACCTGTCTGAAGCCCAAAACTCGCATAGTCTTGGCCAAACATCTTCGCGCTGCGTGAGCCAATCCACTTCACTCTGGAGATACTGCTCAGCTGTTAGGTGAATCCTCGCCGCATCTTCGTTAGTCATATGAGTCTTCTCCACCTTCTTGTAATATATAGTAACAGCTTTGACGCGTGCATCAGACATGGTATCCTTCACAACTTTGTTGGCCGACGAATTGAAGACATAAATGAGATGCGGGTCTTCGTAGCTCTTTCCCTCCTCCAACTTGTATTGCTCCTGCACATGTAAAACATGAGTAGTCGTTATGTTCTGCAACCAAAAAATCATTTATTCATGCAGCAAAAAAGTCGTAGCAAGCTCACCCAAAACGTATCCCACACCACGTCACTGTGGGATTTATCAGCTCGATAATTCTTCAATTTCCAATGATCCCATTTGGTTGCAGGGACAAGCTCACCATTAATTTGAACCAATCCAGGGTAGAAGTAGCGACAGGCTCTCCCAAGCACACTGTTCACCTTTGTCCGATGCCCTTGGCCATTCCAACCAATCTCCAGCCACCCTGTTTTACCGCTAGGCCGAATAACCTGTCGCTGCGCCAAAGGTTTAGCTGGTGGCAACATAAGAGATCCATGAAACCTGAAAAAGCTAACTAACTGTTAATTGACAATAAAACATATAAATGCAACTAAATCTCAAGTGTTGGTACTTTGTTTAGAAGGGAACTGCAAATAAACCTGAAGTTTTCTCCTTCCCCCTGTGGCTGTTGTGTCCCTGCGTCTGCATCTTCAGCATGCCCTTGGTCCCCCGCATTTGCCGCTGGACCATGCACTTGCTCCCCTGCATCCTGCTCCCCCTCAGGCTCAACCCGCTCCCCCTCAACATCCTGACCAACTGCAGCCTGCTCAGGCTCAACCCGCTCCCCCTCAACATCCTGATCAACTCCAGTTTGCCTAGGCTCTGGTTGCGAGATGGAAGAAAGGATCTGCTGCCTCCTCCTCCTGTTGGACTCAGTGCCCTGCAAATATAAATAGCTTTAGATGAAGCTGCAACCAGGGGAAAAAAATGAGCAGCAACTTAATTTCATATTTGTTAGAGGATCAAAAGTGGTTTCTGAATAAGCTACATGTTTCAGCATAAAAGCTACCCAGCAGATTCTAATCAGTGCAGCGACTTTCTAAACAGTGCAGCATCAGCTAAACTTGAGCAGATTTGTAATCAGCAGGCTTACACAGATTTCTGAAATTCAGGCTTACACTGAATTCAACTAACTTTGGTGGCATGTCCATTTAGAAATTCAGGCTTACACTGAATTCATGACAATAACATAAAGGGAAGACATGCATGTCCACAATAACAGAATTCATAGCTGTACAGAATACTAAACAATGGGAAAAATTCAATTGCATCTACCACTGAGTTAAGCAAGCCAGAGAGAATGTGAACCAGGCTACCAGCTGTAACTATTGGGAAACTAGTACAGTGCCTTGCCGTATTTCTTTCAGTTTCGTCAGCTAACAGCCAGCCGTATTTCTGGACTCATCGTCCAAGCAATTGCAAACTGAAAAAAGTCCATCCTGCTTACACTGTTCAATCAAGAGACACACCACAAAGCCAGAATTGCACATCAATTAGAGCACTCGACACAACACAAAGTCTTTATGTATATTATCTGGAAAACAGAAATTGTAGTGCCATATCCTTACCGAAAACAAGTCAGTTGATGTCTCCGGTAGAGATTTGCTGCACCTCTTTTTCCTCTTGTAGTTATTACCCCCCATCGGATGCCTCCACATCTGCACACACACAAAAAGAGTAATTAACATTTTTATTCACAAAGCAATACATATAAGCAAACACAAATAAGAGTGAGTACTAAATTTATTGAGTGTACATTTCAAAAGTCATCAGCATCAGATTCTTCTTGAGCGACACGTGTGTTAAACCTTTCCCTCTCAATAAGTCTCTGTGACTTTCGAACAGTTTTGTTGTTTGATGTACCAGGTTCCTCACTAATTAATTCTACAACAAGAGAAGCCAACTCATTTTCGAGTCCGATCCCATCGGATACTCTAAACTCTTCTTCGCTTTCTCCTTCACCATCTTCTTGGTACACATCAACATTTTCATCATCTTGAATACCGATATTATAGTTATCATATTGGTGAGGGTTAATTTCAGGAGTAACTCTGGACACAACCCACCAATTCTTGAAACTAGGGTGAGGGTGACTCATATAATACACTTGCTTCGCTTGATGAGCAAGTACTATATTATTGTACTCATTGCCTTTGTATCGCGATGCATGCTTCACCTCCACTGTGTCATGCTCAATCACGCGCGTGCCAGCTATTGGATCAAACCATATACAGTCAAAGGTCACAATCTTAAGTGGTTTGCGACCTCCAAAAGTATACTCCGTTATATCTTGGAGAACGCCGTAGTAGTCATCTGTGTCTCCATCATTATTGACTGTTGATGCTACTACTCCGCTGTTCCTTGTAGATGCAAGAGGACGGTTTGCTTCTAATCTTGCTGTTCGAAATCGATATCCTTGAATATCATAACGACTAAATTTCCTTGCGGTTAGTTGGCCATGTGATATCTGTTGCAAGTCTTCGGGGACTTCAACATCAGGTTTCTTGCACTACATCAAGAGTTAAGAGTTAATAAAACTGAAGTAAATACTACTGAATGGAAGAACTAGCTCTCAAGAAAGATGATTACATACTCGTGGAACCATGTAATAAAACTGTTGCCACCAGATCCCCCTTTTACTAAAATATCATCCCATTGCTTTTGTGTAAGCTGTTGACCACGTGGCTTATATGCTTCCTCAAACATGTTAAAGAAAGGAGTAAGTTCTGGCATGTTGCAGTACATGTACAACATAATCCGGTTACGCTCTGGTAATTCCACATTATGTGCAGTACTAGCTCCGACCCCTATACCCTTCCATTGGAACACACTGAGGTCGGACAATGGAGCTTCATTCACGATATGGTACCGTGTCGAATGAGCATTGACATTGTTCGCGCTTGATAGATACAAGCTTGAGAAGTTTGTAATCTCTTTCGCTGCGAATGCCTCGGCAATACACCCCTCAACCCTTGCCTTATTCCGCACCGTAACTCTGAGTTTTTTCAGTTCTCTTTCCTGACTATACATCCACCTGAACTACACAGGTCCTCCTACATGCGCTTCCCAAGGTAAATGCACCATCAAATGTTGCATACAATTCATAAATCCAGGCGGGAACACTTTCTCCATCTTGCATAAAAGGACAACTACTTCCTTCTCAAACTTTAGCATCAATTTCTTTGAGATTTCTTTAGCACATAGCTGCCTATAGAAGTAACTCAGTTCAGCCAACATCTTCCATAAATCGTGACTCAAAAAGCCACGAAACATTACCGGCAAAAGTCGTTCCATCAAAATATGGTAATCATGACTCTTCAACCCATTGAGTTTACCGGTACCAAGATTAACTGCTCGCTTTAAGTTAGCCGCATACCGATCTGGGAACTTCAATGATTTCACCCATCGAAGTATCTTTTTTCGATCTTCCGGCTTTAAACAGTACGGAGCTCGGGGTCTACTCTCATTGCCATTAGCACTTCGTTGCACCTCAAGGAAAGGACGATCACAAAGCATGGCTAAATCTTTCCTTGCATTGAGGTTATCTTTTGTTTGACCTGTGAAGTCAAAACACATGCTTATGATGCTTTCTGCAACATTGCGTTCCTGGTGCATCAAATCCACATTGTGCGGTAGAATCAATGCCTCCGCATATGGTAAGTTCCAAAGGAAAGATTTATGACTCCAATTGTGTTGTTTACCGTACCCTTCAAAACTAACTCCATCAGCGGCCAACTTTAGATCTTCATGTTGATGAATGATATCTTTTCCTGTTAATCGCTTTGGAGGGCCCTCTGTAACTTTTATGCCTTTTCGAAATGACTTTGTGTCATTTCTAAAAGGGTGATTCCGTGGGAGGAACCGCCGATGAGTATCAAAGAAGGTGACCTTTTTCCCGTGCTCCAACCTATATGCTTTTGTATCACTCTTACATATAGGACACATCAATTTTCCATGGGTACACCAACCGGACCAAATACCATATGCCGGCAGATCATGAATTGACCAAAGATATGCAGCACGTAACTTGAACGGACGCTTCGAAAAAGCATCATAAGCATCCTGCCCTTTCCACAAATCTTCCAACTCTTTCATCAATGCCTCCATGAATACGTTGATTTTCGTTCCAGGATGCTTAGGGCCCGGAATAATAAGGGCAAGGAACATGAACCCTTCCTTCATGCATTTGGTAGGAGGAAGATTGTATGGCATCATGAAAACCGGCCAACATGAATATGAGGTGGAGCTTGTGCTGTATGGAGTGAATCCGTCTGTCGACATACCGAGACGAACACTCCTAGGATCACTCGCAAATCCTGGATCAAAACTATCCAGTGCTTCCCAAGCCTCACCATCGGATGGATGGATCATGATATCCGGATCTTGCTCACTACGATCCCTGACTTTGTGCCACCTCATTTGCTCTGCCACCTCTGGATTCAGGAATAGACGTTTAAGTCGTGGAGCGATCGGCATGTACCGGAGCTGCTTGATCGGCACATTTGTAGTGACAGAACCTCCATCCTCGTCTACCACCTCAATATATCTGGACTTCTTGCAGACCTTACAATGGGTGAGGCCTTCATCATTAACCAGGCCTTCACCACGATTCCAAAACAACATGCAATTATTTTCGCATGCATCGATCTTCTTGTAATCCATACCGAGACCAGCCACAACCTTTTTGCAGTGGTACAAGTCTTTCAGCAACTCATGGTTTTGAGGGATAAGATCCATAACGAACTTCAGGAAATCATTGAAGCAGTTATTTGATATGTTATACTTGGACTTCATCGCCATAAGCCGTGTTACCGCCTCTAGTACGGTCACATGAGTTCCCTCGTGCACTTTGCGCTCTACAGCCTCTAGAAGCTTATAGAATTGTTGGATTTCCTCTGGTGGCTCTAACGACTCCCCTTCTAGATACTCATTCCTAAGATCCGCCAACATCTCATCCATGCGGTCCACATCCTCCTCCTCATCCACCACAGCAGCATCCGGCACTGGATCCTCCACCTCTCCTAGCTCATACCACACCAAGTAGTTGGGCATAAACCCATTCTTCAAGAGGTGCAGTTGAAGGTTGTGCAGATTTTGCCGCCAAAAATTCCGACAGATACTACATGGACACTTCACCGTAGAAGGGTTATTGGCAAATGCACGAGACACAAAATCTTTAGCCACCTCGCCCCATTCTCTAGAATGACTAAAATTGACACTATCAAAACCATCGTACATCGCCTTCCTTCTGCCATCAACCATTTTCAAAGCTAAAGAAATAAAGAAAAACAAGTGCCAAGGTTAGTAAGAGATGGCAGTACAACCAAGTTTAGTTCTCTGGTTTCAACCATTTTCTGCCACCTCTGGATCACCAGGTTCGGTGTATGAATAAAATTGGCTGCTTATCCAGATGACAGTGGGCAGCTTAAATAGAATGCACAAATTCCAAGTAGTGGCAGAAACTATATTAGAATAATGCTTAAAAAAAGTAGCAGCAACCTGAGTGCAGCAATCTTGCAAGATAACCGACATGTAAACATCAGCAACTAGGTGTGATGCTCTAATAGGCACACGGAACACTTGACTTAAAAGGACATCTGATCTGTGACTTAAAAGGAGTGTGCTCGTGCTCACCTTGCCAAGTAGTGAGGCCCAATTGTTGAGGGCGCGCCACCGTGAGCACGGCGACGGAGGGTGTTGCCGACGATCCGTAGCAACAACGGTGAAATCTGCGGCCATTTACAATATACTAAATTAGCATACACACATCAATTAATTGGACTAGAAGTTGGAGGATTCAGTACTAAGCAACTAAATAAGGATCTGATTCATAGTACTAGGTCTTCTAGACATTAATTCAGCTAGGCAATTCAGCTAAACAGTGCAGGCATGATATGAAATCCTTTTAATTGTAGGTATCAACACGTGATAGATTGATCTTGGGCCGACCTATTCATACACTTATAGATAATCTTTAACACTGGTACAACTTTATATCGCATTCGTTATCGACCTTGTCCCATCGATCTGATGGAGCCAAGCAGCAGTCAGAATGAGTACCAAATTCACCATAGTTCTGACTAAACCTCAATAACAGTTCTGAATGAGGGCATTGAGCTCCTTTCGCATACTAACAACAAGGAGTACCGGGCACTTACTGCAAGAACTCGACGGAGCACGGCTCGCGGGGAGATAGAGGCCGGGGAAGGCGCGGAGGAGGCCGGCGGCGGCGACAGATGCAGAGGAGGCCAAGGAGGGCGCCCCGGGTGGCGCCGGCGACAGGCCGAGCGCGCAGACCCCCGAGGGAACGACGAGCGGGAGGCAGAGGGCGCCGGGGAGACGCACACGCCCGCAGACTGGCGGGGGCATCACCGGCGATGACGAGGGGCCGCGCGGATCTGGGGGACCCCGGCAATGGCGAGGGGCGGCGCGGATCCGGAGGCCGCCGGCGATGGCGAGGGGCCGACACGCGCAGAGGATGGCGCAGCAGCCGGCGGGCGCGAGATGTGGGAACCAGGTGGGAGCGGGCGGGGTGAGCGCGCGGATCTGGGGGACGCGGGGATCTGGAGACCTCGGCAATGGCGAGGGGCAGCGCGCCGCGGCTCCGGTGGACTTGCGGCGCAGCAGAGCTGCGAGATGTGCGAAGTCCAAGTTGGACCGGGCGGGCGGGAGGTAACCCTACAAGCAATGTTCGTCGGCCCTTATACGTCGGTCACCGACGAATACAAATATAAATTCGTCAGTGACCATGTATTCGACGGGACCGACGAATATAAGGCGTTAAATTCGTCGGGCCCCGACGAATTTAACTGGGCCGACGAATCTTTGCCATTTTCTTGTAGTGCTAGCTGTGTTACCTTCACCTCACCGCTGCTATTGAGCCACTGAATGTAGTAAGGCTGCGGGTGTGGACTTGTGCTCAATATATGTTTCTCCACCATTTCAGCCCTTGCCAAGTTGTTGCAACTCCCTCCATTGATGATGACGCGGCAGGAGCGTTCGTTGATCACACACTTGATTTGAAATACAGTGTGGCGCTGATTTTGTTCAGCCCTCTCCATTTGTGCACTTAGCACTCGCTGCACCACGAGGCTCTCATAGCACCTAGCCTCTTCAGCCCCAATGTGTTCCTCGTTGTGGTTTCGCACTTTATCTCCACCTGCATTGTTAGCTGCAAGCAACACATATGTTTCATCATCAAAATCACCAGCGTAAGAATACCCACCATCTGCATGCACAATCATTGCACATGCACTTGGGCAGTCCTTGTGCATGTGGCCGTAGCCTTTGCAGCGAAGGCACTGAATATCTCGTGTTCGTCTAATGCAACCGAGGATGAACTCTTAGTTGGTGCGGCTGCTATCCCTCTTATTGGTTCGCTTGGACTTGGCGCAAAATTTGATGTAGAGAGACGTGGTTTGCTGACTGAGGAGGACGGCGCAACAACTCGGTTAGATGGGCTGCTAGTTGTGGCATATGCCAATGAGCTAGCATGCCTTGCAGGAATGTTAGTTCTCATGCTGGCTCGTCGTCACTGCACTTCTCTTTCAGCTTTACAAGCAAGATGAAATAAACGTGTGACAGAACTATATTCCTTGTACGCAAGCATGTCCTGAATTTCCCGGTTCAGCCCACCCATAAATCTAGCAATAGTACCATCCTCACTTTCCTCTAAACCACATCTAAGCATACCCATTTGCAACTCTTGATAATACTCTTCAACAGATTTAGTTCCTTGTTTTAGTTGCTGCAATTTATATAACAAGTCATGGGCATAATAAGAAGTAACAAATCTGGCCCGCATGGACTTTTTTAAAGCATCCCAAGTTGGCGTGTTATTTAGGTTCTTATGATGGTATTCAAACCACCAAATAGAGGCAAAATCAGTAAACTCACTAGTGCTAGCCCTAACATGTTTGTCCTCTGAAAAATCATAAAAAATAAATTTTTGATCAACAGCTAGTTCCCAAGTAAGATACGCATCAGGGTTGTATTTTCCATCAAAAGAAGGTATGGTACTGTCGGTGTTTTACCGCCTGCCCACCAAGGGATATACCCGAGGTGGTGAGTTTTAGGTAGGGTGTCGCCGAGATCAGGAACTCGAAGGTGCAAGCAACACGAGGTTTAGACAGGTTCGGGCTGCGATGTACGTAATACCCTACGTCCTGTTTGGTGGTTTGTATTGCCTTGGGTGTTAATGTGTTTTGAGGGGGTCCCTGCCCGCCCTTATATATCAGGGAGGACAGGGTTACATGAATCCTAGTCCGACACTAGCTTAGAAATCTTACTCGAGTATAACTCGAGTAGCTTCCTTCTGTATCGACTAGTTCTACTTTGCATGCGAGTAGAGTACAACACAGATAAGGTATAGGACATATCCTATCCTCTATTTCTATATGAACTACGTTATGTACACAGTCCTGTAGTCCCGGGTCTGACAAGCCCCTGAGCTCTTCGTAGCTGAGTACTGCAGGCTCCTCGAATACTTCTGAAGTAGTCTTCAGCTTCTTTTGAAGCTCCTTCTTGAAGTTCTTTTTCGAGTACTTTCTTGGCTGCGTTGAAGCTATGAGGTGCTCATGCTCCGAATTACTTCTTTGGTATGGGGTGCGATGGAAAATTGCACTCCATATGGAGTAGCCCCTGAGCCTTAGGTTGAATCGAAGAATCAGGCTGAGGGTCACATTAATCTTGAATCTTCCTTGCTTACTCTTCAAATATATTCAAAAAATAAGTAGTCGATGCCACGTATCCCGCAGCCCCCAAGCCTTGAATCCAAATCTCTCAGGCTTGGAAAAAAAGGATCCAATGGTTGTGGCATGCAGTGAAAAAATGTTCCCTTGGGAAATAATTGTTGTGATGGTACAGATGATAGAAGTTAGATTTGGAATTCGAAAAACCCCTTTTCGGGACAATTAACCCTCAAAAATCAAATAATTTATCTAAAAACCCACCAAATAACCCCTCATCTTTTGAATATTCCCAATGATAACTCTTCAACTTTGAAATATTAAACCTGTATCCGGCCGCTGGTTATTTAACCCTGCGGTAACTTAGGGTAAAAACCCGTGCTTCCAATCTTCGATCCGCCGAGTAATTTCTGAGTCCCCAATCAGATCCGTGCTCCGTCTTCACCTCCTTTGACAAGCCCTAAGCTAGAATCTCTCCACTCCTTCTCTGCAGCCCCCGAGCGCATGCGAGTAAAGCGGCTTGTGACAAACAGATCTGAAATGGTGCCCAAGAGATCCAACAAGAAGGATGGGAAGGGGAAGGAATAGGCAGCCGCCTTCCAGGGAGTGGATTTACAGTAAGTGCTCCAATAACGACCTCTTGAATCTTGTTTTTGATTGTTTGGTTCAGGCGAAAGATCTCGTCAACTGGCGCCTTTCTTTTCGCCAATCTCTTCCTATGGAGAATGTAGACAAAATCGTCTCATTCTACCATTTCGCTGAACGGGGTTTGGCCCTTCCCACCTGTTTCTTCTTCCATGGCCCTTCTTTATTTCTACAGGCTTGAGCTCCATCATCTCAACCCGAACTCAATTTGCCACATTGCTATTTTCATCCACTTTTGTGAAGCTTTCCTTGGAATTGAACCCCATTGGGATCTTTTCCTCTATCTCTTCCGTGTAAAACCGCAACCCACCTCCAAAAATCCATCCATTGTAGGGGGCGCCAGCATTCAGTTTAGGCAACATGCCGATGACAAATACCTTTCCTACAAATTCCCCTCCAACATCCCTGGATGGAAAAACCATTGGTTCTACATCGAAAACCATGCCCCCCATCTCCCTGAAAGATCAGGTAAGCCCCCTGTCCTGCGGCCGGAGTGGAACACCGAGCCCTCCAAGGGGGACATGGACCAAGTCAATGAGCTGCTAGCTCTCATAGCAGCCCATAAGGAAATGGGGGTGACCGGCACGTCTGTAATGTTGTCATTTTTCAAACGCCGAATCCAACCCATCCAGCAACGCCATACGTTAGGCTTCAAGTACATGGGTGCTGAAGACCCGTCTCGGATGTGCGCAGAGGAATTGACCGACGATGCCACGCTCATCCGGGTCAAGCGGGTGCTGCTGGATGTGAACACGGTTCCCTACATCCCGAAGCTGTTCTCCACACAAAATCCGCCAGAGCCGGTAAGCTTTCGACTACTTGGAATACTTTCTGTTGTTCTGGAGCTTCTGCTAACTGAGAATCCTCTGCAGGGACACACGGTGTTGTATCGGAGTTATCCGCCACAATCCGACGTCCCCCGACCGTACCACCTTCTCCCCAGCACCGCAGTTGAAGTGAAAAGGGCTTAGACATCTAATGAACTGCCCAGCGGCGAGACAACCGAAAAGCGAGATCCCCCTGACGGAGAAGGCGGCTGAAGGGAAGGCGAACAAGAACAACTGCCCCGGATCATCCGTGGAGTTGGTAGAAGCCTTGCCATCGGTCCCTCGGGGTCATCGGGTGGTATGCAAGCGCAAAGCAAATGTAGTTGAATCCACCAGGTATGGGACCGCCGTCTTGTGGAATTGTCAAGTGTTGTGGTTGTTGGATGCTTACTTTGTCTGTGTTGCAGTCCTTCTTCTCCTCCCGACCCCAAGTGCCGAAAGTTGGTCGGGACCGCATTTGCTGGGGATGATGTTCCAGCAGGTGGTTCTGTAGAAACTGCTGGGATGGACCCATCGACTACTTCTGCAGGGGTCGTGACCATTACCGTGGCGGGTACCACGCTGGGGCATCTTGCGCCCTCGGCCGGCGTGACCCCGCCACCAGTAATGAGTACCATGGTTGTAAAACCACGGGTACTAAGGCTTAAGAAGCCCGCCATGAAGAAATCGTCTCTGTGAGTGCAGCTCCTTGTTCATAATGTATCTTCTGCTCTTTTGACTTGTTTGATGATATATCTGATTCTGCTTTGTTAGAACTTCGTCTGCTTTGGGGTTGGATGAGCCAGAGCCTATCTCATCTACTCCAGCCCTCGAGCCACTAGTCAGGCAACCTGAAGCGGAAAGCGCACAACTGCTACCGCCCGGGAATGAGGACGCGACTCTGCCTGACCCAGCACCTCCCGAGCCCCAGCAAATTGAATCCAGTGCTGGTGGCGATGAGCAAGTCGAGGCCACCAATGCCGCTCCTGCGGAAGGCACAGGTAAGTGTCTGACCCCCTGCGGCTAACTGCTTAGATTGTAGGCTTCGTTTATTGAACGCTTTTCGACTTGCAGGTGCCCCACAGTGAAAGGATCGATGGACCAAGAGGGGGGGGGGTGAATTGGGCCTTTTTAAATTTCTAAAACAAGATAAAGCAACCTTAACCTATGCAAAACTAGAAAGGCTCCAATTCACCAACCGGATAACAAAAAGACCTACACAAGCTAGACAAGATAAAAAGAGATAAAGCCTAGTAAGGTAGAGTTAACTAGTGATTCCTAAATCAAGCACATGAGTGAATTGCATGAAAGATAATGCTTGAATAAGTAAAGTGGACAAGGGACAACCGGATTTTTTCCCGTGGTATCGATGTGTTGGCACACACCCCTAATCCACGTTGTGACACTCACAAAGAGTATTGTCACCTCCCAAGTCACCAAGACGAGGGCGCTCACTAAGAGTCTCCGTTCACCATCCCGGTGTGGTGGAGATCAAGCCACGTACAAATCTCTTCTCCGGGCTTCCACAATCCTTGGCAAGCTCCGCGAGAATCACCTCGATCACCAAGATCGCCTAGGTGATGCCAATCACCAAGAGTAACAAGCTAAGGCCTTCACTTGAGCAAGAACCAATCACCAAGAATGGATGCACACAAGCTTCTCTCTACTCAAGTCCTTAATCTTGCTTCTTGAATGATTGAATGAACAAGTGTATGAAATGTTGAAGCTCAAGGTGGCTCTTGACTATAGTATGTGTGTTTGGGTGTTGCCTGGTGTCAAGAGTAGTAGAATGACCCATTGGAGGGGTATATATAGGCAGCTCACACGAATAGAGCCGTTGGAGAAAAAGCTGCCAGAAAACTGCGTAGCGCCGGTTAATCCGACGTCCCTCCAATAGTCATCGTCGGTTTAACCGGTGAATGTAAACTTCCCCTTCTGAAAACTAGCCGTTACTATTTGGGAAGATTAACCGTCGTACCATCGGTTTAACCGGTGAGTGCAGTCATCCATTGATCAACTGAACAAGTCTCTGGACAACTGCACCGACGTCCAATTTCAAATATCGTCGGTTTAACCGGTGAGTGTAGTTGTCCACTGATCAACTGAAAACCAAGTCTCTGGACAACTGCACCGACGTCCAATTTCAAATATCGTCGGTTTAACCGGTGTATTGACTTGTCCAGACCTGCTGACCTAGTTTAACCGACGTATATAAAAGTTTAGGCGTCGGTTAAACCGGTGTTAAGGATTTTCCTGTTTTTGCCTTTTCTGACTTGAGTCTTGAATGAAATCTAAATATTCTTGAGATATAAGTTGAGAACCACTTATTTGAGCTTCTCGAAACCTGAGTGACCATTGTGTGCATCCATTTTCAAATGACCATGTCCATGCTCAAGTTACTAAGCCTAAACCCCTCTTAATAGTGCAATCACTACAAAACTATAAAACCTATACTAACCTAAGTGTCCTTCTCAACCTTATGACACTTAGGACTAGAAGGATCCTTAGTCTTGACGTATTATTGAGTTGAATGCCGAGATCGCCTTTTTGAATAATGAAAATTAGGGGCCTCTTTTGACATATAACCAAATGAGCGATAATGATCTATAAATCTGCACAAACTCATTAGTCGCAATAATGGTTGTCATTAATCACCGAAACATATCTTGAGGGCCTAGATGCTTACAATCTCCCCCTTTTTGGTGATTGATGACAACATAAACATAGATAACGAGAGAGCGAGAAAGATAAAGCATGAATAAACACAAGCAAACTCGAAAGGAGAGAATCAAGGAACTCAATGGCTCAAACGAAATCCATAGATATGTCTCAAAAGCTCAACATGCTCAAATGACAAATGTACATATCCATGAACTAACACCAAATATAATACAATAAGAAACAATAAAGTCCTGATCACGAGCTCTCTCTAGTGCTATCCTCCCCCTGACTCTCACTCCCTCTCCCCCTTTGGCATCAAAGCACAAAAAAAGGAGCGAGCTAGGGATCCAGCTGACGTGGTACAGCAAGGAAGTGATCCGGGTCATCGTCGTCGTCGTCGTCAGACGGTGGATCCTCAGTGACTGACGGTAGCTGCTGATCTGAAGGGCCTGCTGGTGCTGAGCTGACCGGAGGTGTAGCTGTCGTCGAGGCTGTCGTCGAGGCTCTGGTGCTAGCACTGCCGGGGAGAGGATCCGTGGAGGTAGTAGCCGGCTCAGCAGAAGATGTGTCAACATCTGAAGTAGTGAGCGCTGATGCTGCCGGCTGTGACGACTGCTGAAGTAAGGACACCTCTCCGCCTCCCCCTGAAGGTAGTGGCTGTGGTACGACTGGGAGGCCAACTGACTGCACAGCTGAGGGTGACTCCTGGAAGAGTGAGGTCGCAGGCAGCGGGGAGAAGAGAGGACGACTCGCAGACCCAAGTAGTGCTGACATCGAGAACATGATCTCCGGGGTCGCGGAAGAAGCTGGAGCAGTGGAGGCTGGAGCTGGTGTGACTGCAAGTGGTGGTGCTCCAGCGCCCTGAAGGCCTGACTGTCCTGGCTGCTGTGGGGCGAGTCCGGTGTGAGAGTATAGCTGTGAGATCATCCTGAACATAGCCATCATGCCCTGCTGCATCTGCTGAAACTGAGCGTCTGTCCTTTGAGATACTCTGTCAATGAGGCCGACAAAACGCTCCTCTGTAGCAGCTCGCTCTCGGGCGGCCTCTCTCTGTATCTCTGCAAGCTGGGCCTCATGGGCTCTCCTGGCCTCCTCCTGTGCACGGCGGTCCTCTCTCTGCTGTGTGACTAGCTGCTGCAGAAGTGCTGTGAGCTCAGACGGCTGAGACACCTGAGACTCTGAAACTGTGGTAGCAGCAGCAGCTGACACTGGAGCTGGCTCTCCGGAACCTCCTGCCTCATGATCATGACTCGCTGGAGCAGGTGCAGGGAAGTACTCCTCGTCCTCGGAGGAGTCTGACTCAAGGTCTGACCAATGTATCTCATCATCTCCTCCGGGAAGCTGTGCCTCAGCGGCGAGCAGTGCCTCATCCTCCTGGGCCACTCGGGCCTGTACTTCGGGTGACAATCGTGCCATGGCAGCTCTATCGGCCTGCCTGCCTCTCCTCCGGTCCGAAGGTGCTGTAGGACGGTAAACTGGGAACCAGGGAGTCTCGTCCTGGCGGTATACGGCACTGACTGGTGACTCAGCTGGCACAATCATAGAGCAGATAAAACTGATCCAGTGAGCATATGGAAACTGACGAACGACCCCCATCCCATCAGTGATGACATCCTCGATCTCAGCCAGAATAAAGTCAACAATATCGAACGGCTCGTGAGTGAGAATGTGAAGAAGCAGTAGCTGCTGCAGACCTGTGAACCCCTCTGGGTAGCCACTCCTCGGGAGCAACGTCCTCCGGAGTGCCATGTGAACTGCGTAAGCCTCTGGGGTCAGCAGGCTGGGGACTCTAGCGTAGGAAGCTGGAAAGGGCTGGTGGAAGCACTGAGAAATCGCCTCGTGTGAAGGTGCAATCCCGCCAATCATGGCCCTGCGAGGTGGATCAGCATCACCGTAGACCATCTCGTGCAGAGAGACGTCAACAAGGTCAACTCCAAGGATCCCTGCAAGTGTCGCTCTGGACAAACCAAACACCTGGCCTCCAAACATGAAATGTACTGCTCTGCGCTCTGGGGTAATCCATGCTGTGGCATAAAAGACTCTGACCCAGTCCTCAATATATCTGTTCCGCTCAATCGAAAGTAATCTGGGCAGCCCCCTGAAATGAGCAAAGTGCTCTCTGACATCGGCTCCTCCTGCAGCTGTCCTCAAAGATACCCAATCAAGAACTCTGTGAGGAAAGATCCTGTGGCCCCGCCTCTGATAGGTCTCGTAGAAACTGGCCTGAAGGAGTGTCCAGAATCTGCGATCAACCCTGCTGTCACGTGTCACCGGGAACCACTCCTCCTCCTGTACACTCCACCTGAGCCTCTTGACCTTTGCCGCATTGGCCTTGGTCAAGTTCTGGAGCAGCACACCTGGCTCCAGACGCACGACAGTGTCCGTGCGGAACACTGCGCGCTCGGCCGCTAGGGCCTCGGCTCGACGAGCTGCTGCTGTGGACCTGCGAGGCTCCTGTGGCAGGTGACCTCCTCGCGTCCTAGGTCCAGTGCGACGCTCGGTCGCAGGTGAAGTCTGCTCTGCGGGGGACGTCTGCCGGGTGCGGCCAGAACGTCGTAGAGCTGGTGACTGAGTGTCCTGCCCCTGAGACTGCTCGGACTGCGCTGTCTCTGTATCTGAAGCTGTCTCCGACTCTGCCGCTGAAAGTGACTGACCAGACTCAGACTCTGCCGCTGCTGCTGTCACGGCTCTGGTGGCCCTGACACCTCGGACTCTGCCCATGCCTCTGCCTCTGCCTCTGCCTCTGCCCCTGGCTGGCGAATCTCTGATCGCGAACGGACGAGCACGGCCGGATGCCTGCTCCTCGGCGGCCTTAGCCACCATCTCGGCCCTCTCGGCCTCTCTCGCTACGCGAGTCCGCTTGCGAGCGGGCTCCTCGACCACGATCTCCTTACCCTTCCTCTTGTCACGACCCATCTCGATCACAACTGGAACACAAGACGCGGCGCAGCGAACTAGGGCTTGCGAAAAGGAGCATGGCGTGCGAGGCGTGGATGCGTGAATGCGGTGCAATAGCGCGTGAGCAGCGGCACGGTGGAGGTGTGAGGCGTGTAGAGCAGGAAGCGCTGGTGCGGGCACGGTGACGCACGGCCGGTGGATGGTGGCGGCATGGTTGCAGTGCAGGCGGCGCACGGGCGCGGCTGGGGTGGCGCGAGCGAGGCGACGGCACGGAAACGGCGGTGGCGGCGGCGCGGGGGCGCGCGTGAGGGCGCTGGCGTTGGCGCTGCGTCGCGCGGGCGGACGGCGGCGGCGTGGGCGCGCGCGGGCTACAGACAGCGGCGCGGATGGCGGTGTGAGGCGGCGCAGATGGTGGACGGCGGCGCGTACAGGCGGCGCAAGGCGGCGGACGGCGGCGCGGCTGCAGTGCTGGCGGCGCACGGGTGGCGGAGCGACGGCGATGAGGGCGAAGGTGAGGAGGCGAGCGGGAAACGAGCGCGAGTGAGGAGTCGTGAGCGGTCAAGAGAGAAATATGACATGTGGACCCCGCAGATTTTCTTATCGCCGGTTGATCCGACGCTTAGGTTTTGAACACCGGTTGATTGCGTCGGTGTAGTTTACCAGGGATTCTGCCAAATCTGCATCTGTACGCCGGTTGAACCGATGCTTCCACATATGAACTCGTCGGTTGAACAATGCAAATAACAGTTGATTTTCAGGTCAAACTTGTGATCTGTTCACCGGTTGATCCGATGCTGCAAACTTTGTATACACCGGTTGAACGCCTGAAATGACTGAGCTGAAGCTGACACTTAGTAACGCCGGTTAAACCGATGGGTATAGATCCATTGAACGTCGGTTTAACCGGTGAACCCAAAAACCCTCTCTCAGCTCACTTTTCTATGCTAAGTCCAATGAACTTATAAGATTCAACTAAACTCAAGTTAATGGACTTGCATAGGCGACTTTACCCCTCAAAGTAAATAGGATAGCTTAATAACTTAAATAGTTTTTCTTTTCAAAATCAAGGAAAAGTCGCAAGAGAGACAAAGCGCCAAATTAAAATGTATGAGCTATGTCGTAGGAATATTGAAGAAGGAAAGCTTCATACTCATCACGACATGGCTCACTAGGCAATAACGCACCTAACACTTTACTCTTTTCACTTCTCATGAATTAAGATCTTGCAAGTAAAACAAGTCTCATTTTCATCAAGTGATCTCCTTTGTGACCTTTACGCATGCAATGATAATGCAAACTACAATCACATGCGAAAGAAAGGTAAATATGAAGTGCACATCTATATGACAAGAAATGCATAGCGAGAATTTAAATTCTACTTGTCAAGTTTGCACCCACGGGAAGCTTCTTCATGATGAGCCTTTCTACAAGCCTAGAGGAAAACAAGCGGACCACCACCTCTAGCTAAACCCTTGCTCATCACTATCTTATCATGGTTAGACAAGTGTCCCATATGTATGCATTTTTTTATATGACATGGCAACTTACATGACGTTTGCCGCATCTAACACATTAAGCTCATTTCTTAGCCTAACAAAGGTACTCTCGTCTAAAGGTTTTGTGAAAATATCCGCCAATTGCTCCTCGGATCTCACACCTTGAAGGGAAATGTCCCCCTTGGCTTCGTGATCACGCAAGAAGTGATGGCGAATATCAATGTGCTTTGTGCGAGAGTGTTGAACCGGATTCTTGGCAATTTTTACGGCACTTTCATTGTCACAAAGGAGTGGTATTCTTCCTAGTTTCACACCAAAGTCCAAAAGGGTTTGCTTCATATATAGAATTTGGGCACAACATGCACCGGCTGCTATATATTCCGCTTCCGCGGTGGACAAAGCCACGGAATTTTGCTTCTTACTCGACCAAGAAACTAGAGAACGCCCAAGCAAGTGGCAACCCCCGGAGGTACTCTTGCGATCCACACGGCTTCCGGCAAAATCCGAATCCGAGTATCCCAAGAGATCTAAACTAGCGCCTTTGGGGTATCACAAGCCTATGCTAGGAGTGTGCTTGAGATACCGAAGGATCCTATTCACAGCAGATAGATGTGATTTCTTAGGGTTAGCTTGAAAACGGGCACACAAGCACACACTAAACATTATGTCGGGCCTAGATGCGGTAAGGTAAAGCAAAGACCCTATCATAGAGCGATAGAGGGATTGGTCAACCGGTTTACCGTCCACATCCAAGTCGAGATGCCCATTGGTTGCCATGGGTGTCTTGATTGGCTTACATTCATCCATCTTGAACTTCTTCAAGATATCTTTAGTATATTTTTCTTGATAAATGAATGTCCCTTTCTTCATTTGTTTGACTTGAAAACCAAGGAAGAAGGTCAATTCGCCAATCATGGACATCTCGAATTCCCTAGACATCATGGTAGCAAACTCATGGCTTAGTAAATCATTAGTTGAGCCAAAGATAATATCGTCAACATAAATTTGACAAATGAAGAGATCCCCATTGACGTCTTTTGTGAACAAGGTGGTGTCCACCCTCCCGATCTTGAAGCCTTGCATGATTAGGAAGTCACGAAGCCTCTCATACCAAGCCCTTGGAGCTTGTTTGAGCCCATAGAGTGCCTTGTGCAACCTATAAACATGATTAGGATTCCTCGGATCTTCAAACCCGGGAGGTTGCTCAACATAAACAAGTTCGTTAATAAAGCCATTTAAGAATGCACTTTTCACATCCATTTGATATAACTTAATATTATGATGTGAAGAGTAAGCAAGAAGGATACGGATAGCTTCAAGTCTTGCGACCGGAGCAAAAGTTTCACCAAAATCCAAACCTTCGACTTGAGAAAACCCTTTTGCCACAAGTCTTGCTTTGTTGCGTACTACCACCCCATGTTCATCTTGCTTGTTTCGAAAGACCCACTTTGTGCCGATGATGTTCTTGTCTTTCGGAGGAGCTTCGAGGACCCAAACTTCATTGCGGGTGAAATTATTCAATTCTTCTTGCATGGCCATCACCCAATCCGAGTCCTCAAGCGCTTCCTCTATGCTAGTGGGTTCAATACAAGAAACAAACGAGTGATGTTCGCAAAATGAAGCATGCTTAGAACGAGTTCTTACTCCTTTGGAAGGACTACCAATGATTTGACCAATTGGATGATCCTTGGAGATGCGACCATGCTTCACTAGCGGTGCTTGCGTGGATGCTTGTTGGGGTGGGTCATGGGTGACTTGTGCTTGTGGTGGAACATTTTGCTCTTCTTGTTCTTGGACTTGGGGTGTCGGTGTTGACACATTTTCTTGAGGTAGTGGATCATGTTTTTCTTGATCTTCAACCACTTGGGGTGCCGTGGTGGTGTTTGGTGTAGATGAGAAAGGTCCTCCCCCTTGATCATTACCTTCATGCACCTCTTCCGGCTTGATATCCCCAATGGACATATTCTTCAAAGCTTCTTCAATCTCTTCATCACCTACATTATCATAGCCAACAACCTCCTCTTGGGAGCCATTAGATTCATCAAACTCCACATCACATGTTTCTTCAACTAACCCGGAAGTTTGATTGAATACTCTATATGCTTTGGAGTTTGATGCATAACCAAGAAAGAAACCTTCATCACACCTACTCTCAAACTTACCGAGCCTTTTCTTCTTATAGATGAAGCATTTGCAACCAAAGACTCGAAAGTATGATATATTTGGTTTCCTTCCGGTGATGAGCTCATATGGAGTTTTCTTGAGGAGTCGGTGAGGATACACTCGGTTGGATGCATGACACGCCGTGTTGATTGCTTCCGCCCAAAACTTCTCGGACGTGCCATAATCATCCAACATTGCTCTTGCAAGAGTGATGAGTGTCTTGTTCTTTCTTTCCACCACTCCATTTTGTTGAGGCGTGTAGGTGGCAGAAAACTCATGTTTGATTCCCTCTTCATCACACCATTCTTCAATCTTCGCATTCTTGAACTCGGTGCCGTTGTCACTCCGGATCTTCACTATTTGGGAATTGTATTCCATTTGAGCTTTTCTTGCAAATGACTTGAAGATTTCCGGAGTTTCACTCTTATCGCCTAGAAACATGACCCAAGTGTAACGTGAAAAATCATCAACAATTACTGGGCAATAGAGGTTACCACCAATGCTCTTGTATGTAGTTGGACCAAAGAGATCCATGTGTAGTAGCTCGAGCGGCTTGGAGGTAGACAACATCGTCTTGATGGGATGATGTGTTGCAACTTGCTTCCCGGCTTGACATGCTTTGCACAACTTGTTCTTGTCAAAAGTGACGTCCTTCAAGCCGGTGATCATTCCTTTCTTGTGGGCTTTCTTGAGGTTGCTCATGCCAATATGAGCAATTCTTCTATGCCAAAGCCACCCAAGAGACGACTTGGTGAAGAGGCATGTCATGGTGCTTGTTTGCTTTGAAGAGAAATCCACTAAATAGATGTTGCCATGCCTAAACCCCGTGAATACCAATGACTTGTCTTTTTCATGAGTCACTACAACACCATTCTTGTCAAAGGCACACGTTAGTCCAAGATCACATAGTTGAGCAATAGAAATAAGATTAAAACTAAGTGCTTCTACAAACAAAATATTTGAAATGGATAAATCTTTTGAAATTGCAATTCTACCCAAACCTAAGACTTTCCCCCTTGAGTTATCACCATAGGTGACATGTTCATGATCGCCGGGGTCTTCAAGAGAGGTGAACATGCTATCATTGCCGGTCATATGTTGAGAGCAACCGCTATCAAGTACCCAATGTTTTCCACCGGCTTTGTAGTTCACCTACACACATGAGAATTCATTTTTGAGTTTTAGGAACCCAAACAAGCTTTGGGCCTTGCACATGTGTGACAAGAGCTTTTGGGACCCAAAGTTGCTTGGGGAGCTTCTTCTTCGACTCCTTAGCAATTTTGCCAATGAACTTGGCCTTCACTTTGCCCTTCACATTACTCAAGAGAAAATGGTTATTTTGGAACATTGATGAGTAATTCTTGGGTAATTTAGGAAGAGGACGTGATGGTAAGGTGCACTCCCTAGTGTGGTGCCCGGTGACTTGGCAATGTTGGCAATATGAACCGACTTCCTTGATGAAGCTTGTCTTGATCTCCGGGGAAGAAGTTGTAGCCATGTTTGGCTCCGGAAATGAACCAAGATCTCTCTTGCCATAGTCACGGGCATTGTTGAAGAGAATCTCCTTGTGGATGTATTCTTCTCTTGAGAGCTTCTCCACACAACTCTTGAGACTTGCCACTTGATCCATCAATTCCTTTTCCCTAGAAGGAGCAAGCTTGGGCACAATATTAGTGGCATTTGCATCAATGAGTAGGTCATCACATGAAGTAGAAGCATTGACCTTATCAAAAGTTTCATGATCAAGTTTCTCAAGATTTGGGTCAATAGCTTCATAGGCAAATTCTAGTTCTTGATATTTGTGAGCCAACTCCCTATGCTCTTGTTTGAGCTTTTTGTGGCTCTCTTCAACTTGCTTAGCAAGTACAAGTGACTCATTGTGCTTTTTGAGCAAGTCATTGTACTTACCAAGTAAGTCGGAGTGAGCAAGCTCTAACTTGGCATGAGTGCTCTCAAGAACTTTGACTTTGCCCTTTTCCCTCTTGATGACGGATGTATACTCATTGATGAGGTTAGTGAATTCATTAGGATCAAGCTCTTCATCACTATCATCTTCACTATCTACCTCACATACCTTGGTGTTACCTTTTGCCATGAGGCACATAGGAGGCGGAGGTAGTGGTGGTTCTTCATTGGTGAGGGCGATGGTGACAATGTCTTCTTCATCACTTGAATCCTCGCTTGATGAGACATCGGTCACCCATTCTTGTTTTTCCACCAAGAAGCTTTCCTTGGTGTGCCCTTTCTTCTTTGGGAAGAGCTTGGTCTTCTTGTCATGGGTCTTCTTCTTCCCAAATCTCTTGTTTTTGCTCTTCCTTTCCTCTTCTTCTTCATCGCTTGAATCATGGCGATGCTTGCTCTTGTTGTCCTTGCTTCTTTTGTCCGGCTTGGAGCAACTTGGACGGATGTGCCCTTTTTCGCCACAATTGTAGCAAATCTTGTTCTTGACATCCATAGGCCGGAACATTCCCTTCTTGGAGTCAAAATTGAAACCCTTCTTATTGATCTTCTCATTCAAGCGTGTGAACTTTCTCATCATGAGAGCAAGTTCTCCATCATCTTCAACATCGGATGAGCTCTCATGACGATCATCTTCTTCATTGCTTGAGCTTGAATCTTGCTTGATCATCTTGAGCTTGCGGGATTTGTTTGTCTTGGTCTTTAGAGCAATTGATTTGCTTGAAGTTGGCTCTTCGGACATACCAAGAATGCTCATTTCATGAGCGCGGATTTCCCCCACAAGTTCTCCTACTTCCATTGTGTCAAGATCCTCCTTTTGAAGCATAGCATTAATGATGTTATACTTGGGCTTCGGGAGGAGCATGAGGATCTTGCGGTTAATGGATGCACTGTCAATTTTGGAAATTTCAAGTGCATTAATGTTCTTGACAATGACATTCAAGCGGGAATACATATCATTGCAATTTTCATGAGCTAGCATTTTAAAGGAATCATACTTAGCTCTAAACAAGTGATATTTTTGCTCACGTACTTTGGTGGAACCTTCATGAATTTCAATGAGCTCCTTCCAAATATCACTTGCTAAGTCCATGCCGTTAACTCTAGCAAAGACTTCCTCACTAATAGCTTCGAAAATTGCATTTCTAGCTTTAGCATTCCATTTTAATTGCTCGGAGGTGGGAGGTTCGGTGAACCCGGTCTTAGTTGCCGACCACACTTCGGGGGCAATCGCATCAAGATATGCGGCCATGCGAACTTTCCAATAAGCAAAGTTCTTACCCTCGAAGTGAGGCGGCGAACCACCCATCTTGGCCATAGCTCTAGGCGGTGAAGCCTAATGATCCAAATGAGCAACGAGGCTCTGATACCAATTGAAAGGATCGATGGACCAAGAGGGGGGGGGTGAATTGGGCCTTTTTAAATTTCTAAAACAAGATAAAGCAACCTTAACCTATGCAAAACTAGAAAGGCTCCAATTCACCAACCGGATAACAAAAAGACCTACACAAGCTAGACAAGATAAAAAGAGATAAAGCCTAGTAAGGTAGAGTTAACTAGTGATTCCTAAATCAAGCACATGAGTGAATTGCATGAAAGATAATGCTTGAATAAGTAAAGTGGACAAGGGACAACCGGATTTTTTCCCGTGGTATCGATGTGTTGGCACACACCCCTAATCCACGTTGTGACACTCACAAAGAGTATTGTCACCTCCCAAGTCACCAAGACGAGGGCGCTCACTAAGAGTCTCCGTTCACCATCCCGGTGTGGTGGAGATCAAGCCACGTACAAATCTCTTCTCCGGGCTTCCACAATCCTTGGCAAGCTCCGCGAGAATCACCTCGATCACCAAGATCGCCTAGGTGATGCCAATCACCAAGAGTAACAAGCTAAGGCCTTCACTTAAGCAAGAACCAATCACCAAGAATGGATGCACACAAGCTTCTCTCTACTCAAGTCCTTAATCTTGCTTCTTGAATGATTGAATGAACAAGTGTATGAAATGTTGAAGCTCAAGGTGGCTCTTGACTATAGTATGTGTGTTTGCGTGTTGCCTGGTGTCAAGAGTAGTAGAATGACCCATTGGAGGGGTATATATAGGCAGCTCACACGAATAGAGCCGTTGGAGAAAAAGCTGCCAGAAAACTGCGTAGCGCCGGTTAATCCGACGTCCCTCCAATAGTCATCGTCGGTTTAACCGGTGAATGTAAACTTCCCCTTCTGAAAACTAGCCGTTACTATTTGGGAAGATTAACCGTCGTACCATCGGTTTAACCGGTGAGTGCAGTCATCCATTGATCAACTGAACAAGTCTCTGGACAACTGCACCGACGTCCAATTTCAAATATCGTCGGTTTAACCGGTGAGTGTAGTTGTCCACTGATCAACTGAAAACCAAGTCTCTGGACAACTGCACCGACGTCCAATTTCAAATATCGTCGGTTTAACCGGTGTATTGACTTGTCCAGACCTGCTGACCTAGTTTAACCGACGTATATAAAAGTTTAGGCGTCGGTTAAACCGGTGTTAAGGATTTTCCTGTTTTTGCCTTTTCTGACTTGAGTCTTGAATGAAATCTAAATATTCTTGAGATATAAGTTGAGAACCACTTATTTGAGCTTCTCGAAACCTGAGTGACCATTGTGTGCATCCATTTTCAAATGACCATGTCCATGCTCAAGTTACTAAGCCTAAACCCCTCTTAATAGTGCAATCACTACAAAACTATAAAACCTATACTAACCTAAGTGTCCTTCTCAACCTTATGACACTTAGGACTAGAAGGATCCTTAGTCTTGACGTATTATTGAGTTGAATGCCGAGATCGCCTTTTTGAATAATGAAAATTAGGGGCCTCTTTTGACATATAACCAAATGAGCGATAATGATCTATAAATCTGCACAAACTCATTAGTCGCAATAATGGTTGTCATTAATCACCGAAACATATCTTGAGGGCCTAGATGCTTACACACAGCCATCAACTGAAGAGGCTGCGGGTACTTCTGGCAACTCTGGAACTCTGTTGATGCCTGGGCGAGGACTCGAGAACATTGTCACCAATGATCTGTTGGATGATCCTCTCCTCTCGGTCGACAACATGAGGTATTTCTAGAAGATCTCCAAGGAGATGTACAGGTTTACCTTGGTAAGGCATGACTGCTCTTCTGCCATTATGCTTTATCGAGTTGGTTTGTCTTCTCAGTCTTCCCCCTTATACAGGATGTGGCCAGACGCTCTCAAGAAAAATTTGAGAAGCTGAAGGCAGTTGAGAGTGGCCTCCGAGAGCTCCAAGCGAAGGATCGACGCATCAAGGATGAAATCCGAAAGAACATCAATCTTCGCAAAGAGCTCGACAAGCTGAAGCAGGAGCGAACACGAGAAACATGGCTGCTCAAGAACGACATCCGTAATCTTGAGAAGTCCAACTTCGAGCTCCAAGAACAGCTCAAGGAACAGAAAAAGCGCATCAAGGCAAGTCCTTTCCTCGCTCGAGTACTTTCTCTAGCAGTTGGTCTTGTGTTCTGAAACACTGTCTTCACCGCGGAGCTTAAGAAATACTGACGTGAAGAATATGTTGTATCATTGTACAGATGATGTCGAGAAGCTGCAGAAGGTGATCGCCGATACTGAGAAGCAGTTCGTCGATTGCCTTCAGCAGATCAAGATGCTGGGCCAAGAGAAGGAACAGCGCCAGAAAGAGCTGGAGGACCTAAGGGTGGCCGCCCCACAGGTGGTTGAAGTTGTGGATCCGCTGGAAGACGGCACAGCAGACGGGCGATCCCTGCTGGAGCGACTGCACGGAGCTTCGCAGAAAGTCCTCAACTTCATCGCCGAGGCCTCCACAACATATGTTAGCCATGTCTTAGGTCTTGTAAAGTCGTTTTGGCCTAAGGCTCGACTAGAGGTACTTGCACAGGGTGTAGTTGCGGACTGCTCTGAAGAGCAGTTCAACGAGTACCTTCTAGAGGCCAGGACTGTAGCTGAAAAAATAGTAGAGTATAGAACAGGATTGAGTTATTGTAATGACAAGTACTCTTCTCCTTGTAATATATCTGTCAGTGCTGTCTATACTATCGTTGCCTTGTGATTTCTGGATTGTCGTCCACGTTCATAGGCTAAGTAGTAGACACTACCCCGGGTGCAGCGACTCTGGGAGTAGTCGATATAGCTTCTCAAGTGAGCCCATCAAACAAGTTAGATTGAATACGATCAAGCGGATCTAACCTATTCGGAGTACGCGATCCTCATCGCGATGACTATCATGCTCATAGCAAGTAGTCAATACTACCCCGAGTGCAGCGACTCTGGGAGTAGTCGATATAGCTCCTCAAGTGAGCCCGTCAAACAAGTTAGATTGAATCCGATTGAGCGGATCTAACCTGATCGGAGTACGCGATCCTCATCGCGATGACGATCATGCTCGTAGCAAGTAGTCAATACTACCCCGAGTGCAGCGACTCTGGGAGTAGTCGATATAGCTCCTCAAGTGAGCTCATCAAACAAGTTAGATTGAATCCGATCGAGCGGATCTAGCCCGTTTGGAAAAATGCGATCATCATCGCAACGACAGTTATGCTCATGGCAAGAAGTCGATTTATATGAAACTTGAAAGTGGCTATAGCCTCCAAATTTTAATGGAGAATTTACATTCCTGATTCTGTGGCACATGGCCTCCAAATTGAATCGGAAGGAAACCGCCTTGGCGCTCGAAGAACAGCTATCACTGCGTGTCTTCTTATGGGTAAAACTTTCGTAGGTTCTGTACATTCCAGGAATTTGGGACGTCTTGGCCCTCGGGGTATTGTAGTCGATAAGACCCCATTCTTGTAATCTGCTTGACGATGAACGGTCCTTCCCATCTCGAATTGAGCTTGTGTAATCCTGACTCGTTTTGGATGCGGCGTAGGACCAAATCGCCTATACAGAACGACCGTTCTCTGACGTTGCGGTCGTGATATCGTCGGATCCCCTGTAGGTATTGTGCTGACTGAACAAGAGCAGTGCAGCGAGCCTCTTCGATAGAGTCTAGCTCTAGCTGTCTTGCTTTGTCCACCTTGCCTTCATTGTACATTTCAACCCTTGGGATTTCCACATGATGTGAGCCAGTAAAATTGCTTCGGATCCGTAGACAAGAAAAAACGGTGTTTGTCCTGTGGTTTTGGACGGCTGAGTCCTGAGCCCCCAGATGACATGTGGCAACTTGTGTATCCACTTTCCGCCTTTCTTGCTGTTTTCATCATAGAGTCTTTTCTTGAGGCCCTCGATTATCATGCCGTTCTCCCTCTCGACTTGACCGTTGGCTCTTGGGTGTGCAACGGAGACATATTTGACTTCGATGCACGCATTTTCACAGAACTGTCAGAACTAGTTAGCTGTGAAGTTTGACCCTAGGTCCGTGATGATGGTGTTTGGGAAGCCGAAGCGATGTAGAATGTCAGAGATAAAATCAATGACTCTGTCTGGTGTGAGCTTGGTTATCGGCTTGTACTCGATCAACTTGGTAAACTTGTCAATTGCTACCAATGTGTGGGTAAAACCGCCTGGTGCCATTGTAAATGGCCCAATTATATCAAGGCTCGAGCAGGCAAACGCCAGGATGGCGGTATGGTGATAAGATTGAGGGCTGGGACGTGAGATTGCTTACCAAAGAATTGGCAGTTTTGACATCTCCGCACCAGATCTTCAGCATCTGACACTGTGGTGGGCCACCAAAAACCAGCTCTGTATGCTTTCCTGACTAGCGTTCTTGAAGCTGCATGGTTGCCGCAGTTTGTCATAGCCATCTTCTCCCGTGATGCATTTCATGAGTACACCTGATCGTGCGCCACGCCGGTAGAGTTTATTATCGACTAGGACAAAACCTTTGCTTCTGCGCATGACACGAGCAGCCACTGCGCATTTTGTGTACATCCTCGTTGGTAGTCTTTGGTCCTGGATGAAGTTGATGTAAGTTTCACTCCAGTCCTCCCTGAGCATCATAACCTCCCGATCGGGCTTCTAAGGGTCAATATCAGTGGTTATCTGACGTGAGGACGTGATGGATGGTTGCTTCAGCTCCTGGATGAAAACTCCCGCTGGGACTTGTTCACGGGTGGATCCTAGCTTGGATAGTATATCTGCGCCGATTTTGTGTTCCCGTATCACGTGATGAACCTCCGGTCCGGAAAATTTGTTTTCCAGCTTGCGCACTTCTTGTACATAGGCGTCCATTGTCTCCTTGTTGCAGTCCCACTCTTTGTTAACTTGCTGAACGACCAGAAGTGAATCGCCATATACAAGTCGTCGCTTGATGCTTAGTGATATCGCCAAACGTAGTCCGTGAAGGCAAGGCTTCATACTCGGCTTCGTTATTGGATACCTCCCAAAAGATCTGGAGGACATACTTTAGTTGTTCGCCTTTCGGGGAGATAAATAGGACTCCAGCACCTCCGCCATCAAGCTTAAGAAATACATGGTCTAGTGCTCGGGCTTGTCGACTGGAGTTGGAATTTGGTTCTCTCTCTATTCGGCCATAAAATCGACTAGAGCTTGAGATTTAATTGCAGTACGTGGCTTGAAGTCGATTGACAGAGCCCCCAGTTCCACTGCCCACTTTGATATACGTCCCGTGGTGTCCTGATTGTATAGAATATCCGCCAACGGAAAATCTGTAATCACAGTGATCTTGTACTCGTCGAAGTAATGGCGTAGCTTTCTTGATGTGATCAGTATTGCATATAGAAGTTTCTGAACTGCCGAGTATCGTACCTTAGATTTGGAGAGTACCTAGCTGATGAAGTACACGGGCCTCTGCACTCCAAATGCATGGCCCTCCTTGCTGCGCTTGACGATGATGGCACTGCTGATGACATGAGTTGTCGCCGCAATATAGAGTAGTAGATTTCTCCCAGTAGTGGTGCTGTGAGGACCGGGGGTGACCGCAGGTGTTGTTTCAGATCCTGCAGGGCCCGCTTGGCCTCTTTCATCCACTGGAACTTGTCTTGGCGCTTCAGGAGTTTGAAGAAGGATAGTTCTCTCTCCCCGAGTCGGGAGATGAACCTGTTCAGGGCTGCCATACATCCTATTAGTTTCTGCACATCCTTGATTGTGGCTGGAGCCTCTATGTCAGTGATGGCCGTGATCTTTTTAGGATTGGCTTCAATTCCCCGGTATTTGACGATGAACCCGAGCAATTTGCGTGATGGTACTCCGAATACGCACTTTGTTGGGTTGACCTTCCATCGGAACTTTCGTAAGCTATTGAACGTTTCTTCCAAGTCTGCAATCAGGTCCTCGGGATTCCTAGTCTTGATGACCATATCATCCACGTAGGCCTCAACATTCCGATGCAGCTGGTCGGCGAAACACATTTGAATTGCGCGTTGATAGGTTGCACCTGCGTTTTTCAACCTGAAAGACATAGTTTTGTAGGCATATGTCCCGAACGGGGTGATAAATGCGGTCTTTATTTGATCTTCTTCCTTGAGCGCGATCTGGTGATACCCCAAATAGCAGTCAAGGAAACAGAGGAGTACACAACCCACCGTTGAGTCGATGACTTAATCGATGCGCGGTAGCCCGAAGTTTGGGCAATGCTTATTGAGGTCGGTGTACCCACATTCTCCATTCATTATTCTTTTTCTTTTCAAGGATAGGATTAGCTACCCACTCTGGATGGATTACTTCTTTAATGAAACCAGCCACGAGGAGTTTAGCTATTTCCCTTTTGATTGCCTCTCGTTTGTCTTGAGCAAACGAAGGCGTTGCTTTTTGGGCACAGCTTATGCGTGTACATTTAGGCTATGCTCGATCAGTTCGTTGGGCACCCCTGGCATATCTGCTAGTTTCCACATGAATATGTCTCGGTTAGCCCGAAGAAAACTGACGAGCATGATTTCCTATTTCTCACCTAACCCTGCACCGATGACAGCGGTCTTAGATGAGTCGCCCTCCTGGAACTGGATCGTTTTGAGGGCCACGTCACCGGTCGACTGGATGCTCGACTGGCTTGCCTTCCTTGTTGGGATTTCCAGCTTGGCTTGGGAGAGTTGTGCGGCTGCGAGTACTTCTCCTAAAGCATCTGGCACACGCGTAGTTGAAGCGTACTGGATGGCCTCCTGGTTGCAGTCATACGACTTCTTCAAGTCGCCTCGGAGAGTGAGTACCCCACTTCATCCTAGCATCTTGAGAAGTAGATAAACATAGTGTGGCACTGTCATGAATTTGGCTAGTGCCGGCCTGCCCAGTATGGCATGATATGAAGATTCGAAGTTGGCAACTTCGAATTTGATGAACTCGGTATGGTAGTTTTTCCTTGTGCTGAAGGTGGCTGGAAGGACCACCGTGCCAAGTGGATGCGCTGCGTTGCCTGGGACAATGCCGTAGAAGGGAGACTTGCTTGGGACGAGCATGTCCGTTAAGTCTGAGCCCATCTTTCTCAACGTGCTGGCGAAGATGAGGTTGAGATCGCTTCCACCATCGATGAGTACTCTGATGAGCTTGACCTCTGCCACCACCGGGTCCAGGACTAGGGGGAATTTGCTGGGCTTCGAGAAGCTGGTCCATTGATTGTCTCGTGAGAACGAGATGGGGACCTCCGACCATCAGAGTGGTTGTGGTACCACCGGCTCGACGGATATGATTTCTCAGAGTAGTAGTTTCTGTTCCCTCCTGAAACTGAACTCTTCGTCACCTCCGGAGATGACGTTGATGGTTTTCAAGGCATCTTGGAACTTTGCATTGTGCGATTTATCCTCTTGGTTGTCCTCTTTGGGCTCTTTATCTATTGACTTGTTCTTCTTGTCATTGTGGGATTGCTGAATGTCCTCCGGAGGTTGTAGCAATTGATTGCCGCATGATTGGCACCTCGATGCCATGGGTATTTCTTTTGCAAGAGCTTTTCGAATTGCTCCTGCGTCGTTGTCTTCCTGGCTCGCGGAGGACGATCCACAGCCGCGACAAGGTCATCTGGCTTGCGCTTTCGGGATGAACCCGAGTAGTCTTGCTGGGTCTTGTCGGTACGGTTGTCATTTGTGCGCCTCGGGTTGTTGTCGTTGTGCCTCAAGAACCATTCACGCATCTTCTCCTCTTGCTCGGACCAATCGTGTATCATGTCACGAAGTCCTGCAACAGTTTTTGGTCTGTTCTGCCCAAAGTCTCTATAGATGCCTGGGTCGGTGAGGCCATTGTAGAAGCAGTCGATGATGTCCTCTTTCGAGATATTCGCAACGGTGGCTCGTACATCAAAGAAACGACGTGTGTATGATCATAGGAGCTCGTTGCGTTCCTGTTTACACTGAGCAAGGTCATGACGAGTACCTGCGCGGGTGATCGCCCCCTGGAAGTTGTCGATGAAGACTTTCTTGAGCCCCTCCCAGGAGTCGATCGAGTTGTTGCTGAGGCTCTCTAGCCATGTGAGCGGTGCGGGGTCCAAAGCCATCGGGAAGTAGATGACCTTGGTGGTGTTGGAGCCTCCTGCGACTTCTATGGCGGTAGAGTAACATCGTAGCCATTGCTGAGGAGCTTATTTGCCGTCGTACTTGGTGATCCCAATTGGCTTGAAGCCCTTAGGGTACTTGTAACTATTGAACCATGCTGTGAACGCTGGAAAGCGATCACTGCAGTTAGTACCTTCTGGATCGCCTACTTCACGCTCTTTGCGTCTGGAATCAATTATGGATCGCGCATCGCGTTCTTCATTGATTTTCTAGCGCAGGTCTTCAATGGGTAAGTCTTGAGGATTCCTATGGTTGGGATGATTAGGTTGTTGCGGGTTGCCTCCTGGAGGTGGCTGCTGCCTCTCGCCAGGGGCCTGACTTCCACGAGCATTGTTGTTGTTATTGCTTCGTTGATGTCGAGGATGGCCGCCCGCCGTTCGACTGTTAGCCATGCTCTCTGCGCGTAGTGAAGTGCTTGGCGCAGGTTTCGATTGTTGCTGCATTCGAGTATGGCGGTTACCCTGGCGATGTTAGCCACGGGGGTTCTGAAGCCCTGCTCGCTCACGACAGCGAATTCTGCGTCCAGTTCACGATGCATAGATCGTATGCGCTCGTTGACCCTCCTTCGCCGGGCTGCGCGGGCTCTGTTCCTGGCCCTTCATGCCTCACGCTTGGTGTCATTTTCGTCGCCGGCGTTGGCTGTGGCCTCGTATTCGGATATCATGTCAAGTGTTTCGTTGGGGGAGAGGCCATCGTCCTCCCCCTCTTCTGCCATCAACACTTGGCGTGATATGAGTTCGTCGGAGCTCGCTTCGACTAGCTCGGTTGATTCTTCTGCCATGGTGGCTAATGGCTTGTGTCGGTATTTTACCAGCTGCCCACCGAAGGGTATACCCAAAGTGGTAAGGTTAGGTGAGGAGACGCCGAGATTAGGAACTCGAAGGTGCAAGGAACACAAGATTTAGACAGGTTCGGGCCGTGAGGTGCGTAATACCCTATGTCCTATATGGTGGTTTGTATTCCCTTGGATGTAGAATGATCTGTTTTGAAGGGGTCCCTGCCCCTCTTATATATCCGAGAGGTCAGGGTTATATGGATCTAATCAATACCAGCCAAGGAATCGTACCCGGGTATAACTCGGGTAGTTTCCTTCTGTACCGACTAGGTTTATCTCCTACTCAAACAAGTAGAAAAACAATATAAATAAGAGATAAGACGGGCTTTATCTCTTAACCCTGTTTAAACTACGTTATGTGCACAGCCCCGTGGCCCTGGATTTGACAAGCCCCCGATGTCTTCGTAGCTGAGTACTGCAGGCTTCTCGAGTACTTTCGAAGTACTCTTTGGCTTCCTGCAAAGCTCCGTCTTGAAGTTTCTTCTTCGAGTACTTACTTGGCTGCATCAAAGCTATGAGGTGCTCATGCCCCAAATTATTTCTTTGGTATGGTGTGCGATTGAAAAATCGCACTCCATATGGAGTAGCCCCGAGCCTTAGGTTGAATGGGAGAATCAGGCTGAGGGTCACATTAGTCTCGAATATTCCTTACTTACTTTTTCAAATAAATTCAAAAAAATAAGTAGTCGATGCCACGTATCCCGTAGCCCCCGTTCCTTGAATCCAAATCTCTCAGGATTGGAAATAAGGATCCAAAAGTCATGGCATGCAGTGTAAAAATATCCATATGGTAAATAACCGGTGTGATGGTACAAATGATGGAAGTTAGATCTGGAATTCGAAAAACTCCTTTTTTCGGGACAGTTAACCCTGAAAAAATGATTAATCGAATAATTTATCTAAACAATCCACCAAATGACCCCTCATCTTCCGAATATTCCCGGAAATGACTCTTCAACTTCGAAACAATAAACCTTTCCCCAACCGCTGGTTATTTAACCCCGCGACAACGCCGAGTAAAAACTGTGCTTCCAATTTGCAATCCGGCAAGAACTTCCAAAATCCCCCAAATAGAGCCGCACTCTGCCTTCTCCCTCTTGGTGAACTCCAATCCACCCAAATCTCCCCGCCCCTTTCCTCGCAGCCCCCGAGCAACTTGTAGCGAGCGGATCTGGAAATGGCGCCCAAGAAATCTGAGAAGGATGGGAAGAAGAAAGAGGTGCAGCCGCCGTCTGGAGAGTGGACTCACAGTAAGTGTTCCAACAACGACCTCCAAAAACTTGTTTCCGAGGGATTGCTCCAAGACAAGAGTCTTGTCAACTGGCGCTTCTCTTTTCGCGAACCTTTCCCTATTGAAAATGTAGACGAAATCATCACATTTTACCATTTTTCCGAACGGGGTCTGGCCCTCCCCTCTTGCTCCTTTTTTCGTGGCCTTCTTTATTACTATAGGCTTGAGCTCCATCATCTCAACCCGAACTCCATTTGCCGTATCGCAATCTTCATCCATTTCTGTGAAGCCTTCCTCGAAATCGAAACCCATTGGGATATTTTCCGCTTCCTTTTCCGAGTAAACCACAACCCACCTCCAAAAATCCATCTGTTGTAGGGGGCGCCGGCATCCAACTTAGACAACAAGCCGGCGACAAGTACTTTTCATACAAATTCCCCTCCAACATTCCCGGGTGGAAAAATCATTGGTTTTATATCGAAAATCATGCCCCCCAACTCCCAGAAAAGTCAAATAGACCACCAGTTGTAAGGCCGGAGTGGAATATCGAACTTCCCAGTGGGGACATGGATCAAGTCGATGTGTTACTAGACACCGTAGCAGCTCATAAGGAAATGGGAGTGACAGGTGCCTCCGTAATATTTTCCTTCTTCAACCGCCGAGTCCAGCCAATCCAACAACGCCATATACTTGGATTCGAGTATATGGGAGCTGAAGATCCATCTCGCATGTGCACAGCGGAGCTAACGGACGAAGCCGCACTCATCCGAGTCAAGCGAGTGCTGTTGGACGTGAATGCCATCCCCTACGTCCCGGGATTGTTTTCCGCGCGGAATCCTCCAAAACTGGTGAGTATTCGACTACTTTTGAGAGCAAACTCGGCTGTTCCGCCACTGCTAACTGAAAATCTTTTACAGGGACTCACAGAGTTGTATCGAAGCTATCCCCCACAGCGCGACGTCCCTCGACCGGACCACCTTCTCCCCAGTGCCGCAGCCGAAGCAAAGATGGCTTGAGTAGCCGAGGCTCTACCCGGCAGCAAGTCCACTGAAGGCGAAAGCCCCCTGGCGGAAAGGGAAGCCGAAGCGATGCAAGATATCGGAGATGAAATCAACAACTCGATCTGGTGTGAGCTTAGCTATCGACTTATACTCGATCCACTTGGTAAACTTGTCGATAGCCACCAACACATGGGTGAAGCCGCTTGGCGCCGTTGTGAAGGGCCTAATCATATCAAGGCTCCAGCAAACAAAAGGCCAGGATGGCGGTGTGGTGATGAGACTGTGAGCTAGAACGTGAGACTGCTTGCCGAAGAATTGGCAGTTTTGGCATCTCCGCACAAGATCCTCAGCATCGGACACTGCGGTGGGCCACCAGAAACTAGCATTGTATGCTTTCCCCACCAGCGTTCTTCAGGCTGCGTGGTTGCCGCAGACACCCTCATGTATCTCCCGCAGTATGTCGTAGCCGTCTTCTTTCGTGACGCACTTCATGAGAACGCCTGAACGTGCGCCACGCCGGTAAAGCTTGCTGTCGACTAGGATGAACCCCTTACTTCTGCGCATGACACGAGCTGCCTCTGCGCTCCTTGCGTCCATCCCCGCCGATAGCCTTTGATCCCGGATGAAATTGATATAAGCCTGTGTTTAGTCCTCACCAAGCATCATAACCTCCCGATCAGGTTGTTGAGGTCCCGCATCATTGGTTACCTGAGGTGAAGTGGATGGATGGCTGCTTTAATTCCTGGACAAAGATTTCCGCTGGAACCTGTGCACGAGTAGACCCCAGCTTGGATAGTATATCTGCGCCAAAAATAATGCTCCCGTAACACATGATGAACCTCCAGACCGGAAAATTTGTTTTCCAGCTTGCGCACTTCCTGTACATAAGCATCCATCGTCTCCTTATTGTAGTCCCACTCTTTGTTGACTTGCTGAACGACTAGAAGTGAATCACCATATACAAGAAGTCGCTTGATGCCTAGTGATATGGCCAAACGTAGCCCGTGAAGGAGTGCTTCATACTCGGCTTCATTATTGGATACCTCCCAGAGGATCTGGAGGACATACTTCAATTGTTCACCTCTTGGAGAAATAAATAGAACTCCAGCACCGCCGCCATCGAGCTTAAGAGACCCATCAAAGCACATGGTCTAGTGCTCTGGCTTGTCGACTGGAGTTGGAATTTGATTCTCCCTCCATTCAGCCATAAAATCGACTAGAGCTTGAGACTTGATTGCAGTGCGTGGCTTGAAGTCGATAGACAAAGCCCCTAGTTCCACTACCCACTTTGATATACGACCCGTGGCATCTTGATTATGGAGAATATCCGCCAACAGAAAATCCGCAATCATAGTGATCTTGTACTCGTCAAAGTAATGGCGCAATTTTCGTGATGAAATCAAGATTGCATATAAAAGTTTCTGAACTGCCGGGTATCATACCTTGGATTCGGAGAGTACCTCGCTGACGAAGTACACAGGCCTCTGCACTCCAAACGCATGGCCTTCCTCACCTCACTCGACTACAATAGCACTGCTGACAACATGAGTTGTTGCTGCAATGTAGAGTAGTAGATCCTCTCCCGGCAATGGTGCTGTGAGGACCGGAGGGGACTAAAGGTGATGCTTCAGGTCTTGTAAGGCTCGCTCGGCCTCCTCCGTCCATTGGAACTTGTTTTGGCGCTTCAGGAGTTTGAAGAAGGGTAGTGCTCTCTCCCCGAGCCGGGAGATAAACCTGTTTAGGGCTGCCATACAGCCTGTTAGCTTCTGCACATCTTTGATTGTGGCCGGAGCCCCCATATCCGTGATGGCTGAAATCTTCACAGGGTTGGCTTCAATTCCCCGGTTGCTGATGATGAACCTGAGCAATTTCCCTAATGGTACTCCGAAAATGCATTTAGTTGGGTTGAGCTTCCACCAAAACCTGTGTAGGCTGCTAAACGTCTCTTCCAAGTCTGCAATCAGGCTATCGGGATTCCTGGTCTTGATGACCACGTCATCCACTTAGGCTTCAACATTCCGATGCAGCTGATCGGTGAAGCACATCTGAAAAGCGCGCTGATAGGTTGCTCCTGCATTTTTCAAACCGAAAGACATAGTTTTGTAGACGTAAGTCCCGAACGGGGTGATGAACGTGGTCTTGATTTGATCCCCCTCCTTGAGAGCAATCTGGTGATATCCTAAATAACAATCAAGAAAGCAAAGGAGGACACAACCCGTCGTTGAGTCGACGACTTGATCAATGCGCGGTAGCCCGAAGTGATCCTTTGGGCAATGCTTGTTGAGATCAGTGTAGTCAACACACATTCTCCATTCATTATTCTTTTTCCTTATAAGGACGGGATTAGCTACCCACTCTGGATGAATCACTTCTTTAATGAAGCCAGCCGCGAGGAGTTTAGCTATTTCCTGTTTAATCGCCTCGCGCTTGTTGTGAGCAAATCTTCGAAGGCGTTGCTTTTTGGGCACAGCCTGTGGGTGTACATTCAGACTATGCTCGATCAGTTTCCTGGGCACCCCTGGCATATCCGCTGGTTTCCACACGAATATGTCTCGGTTAGCCCGAAGGAAATTGACGAGCGTGAGTTCCTATTTCTCATCTAAGCCCGCGCCGATGACAGCGGTCTTAGATGAGTCACCCTGCTGGAGCTGGATCGACTTGAGGGCCACGTCACCAGTCAACTGGATGCTCGACTTGCTGGCCTTTCTTGAAGGGATCTCCAGCCCGGCTTGGGAGAGTTGCTGCGCGGCCGCGAGTACTTCCCCTGAAGCATCTGGCACACGCGTGGTCGAAGCATATTGGATCGCCTCCTGGTTGCAATCATATGACTTCTTCAAGTCGACTCGGAGAGTGAGTACCCCACTTTGTCCTGGCATCTTAAGGAGCAGATAAACATAATGTGGCACTACCATGAATTTGGCGAGTGCCGGACGACACAGTATAGCATGATAAGAAGATTCGAAGTTAGCAACTTCGAATTTAATGAACTCGGTGCGATAGTTCTCCCTCGTGCCGAAAGTGACTGGAAGAACCAACGTGCCAAGTGGGTGCACCGCATTAACTGGGACAATGCTGTAGAAAGGAGACTGACTTGGAACCAGCATGTCTGTGTAGTCTAGACCCATTTTCCTCAAAGTGCTGGCGAAGATGAGGTTGAGACCACTCCCACAGTCGATGAGCACCTTGGTGAGCCAGACTTCTGCCACCACCGGGTCTAGAACTAGGGGAAACTTACCGGGCTCTGAAAAGCATGTCCATTGATCATCACGGGAGAACGTGATGGGCACCTCCAACCAGCGGAGTGGTCGTGGTGCCGCCGGCTCGACGGACATGATCTCCCGGAGAAGCAGTTTTTGTTCCCGCCTGGAACCGAAGTCTCCATCCCCCCGAAGATGACGTTGACGGTCTTCGAAGCATCCTAAAACTTTGGGTTGCGCCCTTGGTCCCCTTGGTCATCGTCTTCGGGTTCTTTGTCCATTGGCTTCTTGTTCTTCTTGCCACCACCAGAATTGCTGAAAGTCCTCCGGAGGTGGTAACAATCAATTGCCGCATGATTGGCACCTGGATGCCATGGGCATTTCTTCTGCAGGAACTTCTCGAACTCCTCCTGCGTCGTCAACTTCTCGCCTCACGAGGGACGATCCACAACGGCGATGAGATCAACTGGCTTGCGCTTTCGGGGTGGACCCGAATAGTCCCGTTGGCTCTTGTCGTTAGGGTTGTCATTTGGACGCCTCAGATTGCTATCATTGAGCCTCGGGAACCGCTCCCGCATCTTCTCTTCCTGCTCAGACCAGTCGTGCATCATGGCACGAAGCCCCACAATAGTCTTCGGCCTGTTCCGCCCAAAGTCGCTGTAGATGCCTGGGTCGGTGATGCCGTTGTAGAAGCAGTCGATGATGTCCTCCTTTGAGATATTCGCAATGGTGGTGCGGACATTGAAGAAACGACGTGTATAGGACCGTAGAAGCTCGTTACGTTCCTGCTTACATTGAGCAAGATCATGACGAGTACCTGCACAAGCGATCGCCCCTGGAAGTTGTCGATGAAGACCTTCTTGAACCACTCCCAGGAGTCGATCGAGTTGTTGCTGAGGCTCTCCAACCACGTAAGTGACGCGGGGTCCAAAGCCATCGGGAAGTAGATGACCTTGGTGATGTTGGAGCCCCCTGCTACTTCAATGGTGGTGGAGTAGCAACGTAGCCATTGCTGAGGAGCTTGCTTACCATCATACTTGGTGATGCCGATTGGCTTGAAGCCCTCAGGATACATGTAGCTGCTAAATCGTGTGGAGAAAGCTGGGAAACGGTCTCTGCAGTCAGTACCTTCCGTCTCGACTTCTTCGCGTACTTTGCATCTGGAATCGATCACGAACCGTGCATCGCAGCCTTCATTGATGTGCTGGCGCAGGTCTTCTGAAGGAGGCCGATGATTGGCCTATCTTGGGTTACCTCCTAGAGGTGGCTGCTGCCTCCCGCTAGGAGCCTGACTCCCGCGAGCGTTGTTGTTGTTGCTGCGCTGAGGTCGAGGATGGCCGCCTGCCGTTCGGCTGTGAGCCTGGCTTCGGCTCTCGCCCACGCGCTCCTCCCTGAGGGTAGACGCCAGGTTTTGCTGATCAAGCTGAATCCAGGCCCTCTACGCGTAACGAAGTGCTTGACGCACGTTCGGATCGTTACTGCGCTCGAGTATGGCCGTAACCCTGGTGATGTTGGCCACCGGAGTCCTGAAGCCCCACTCGCTTACGGCAGCGAATTCGGCGTCAAGCTCGCGATGCATGGATCGCATGCGCTCATTGACCCTCCTTCGGTGAGTTGCGTGAGCTCTATTCTGGGTCCTCCGCGCCTCATGATCGGCGTCATTCTCATCGCCGGCGTTGGTTGTGGCCTCATCTTCGGATACCGCATCATAGTCGACAATGGACAAGTCGCCATCATCCTCGCCTTCTTCCGGCATCAGCACCTGGCGTGAGATGAGCTTGTCAGAGCTCGCGTTGACTATCTCGGTTGACTCTGCCGCCACGGTGGCTAATGGCCTGCCCTCCTGAAAAGGCAAAGGCTCGAGGTAGGCCACAAGTCAAACCTCAGATTCGAGTAGATTAGAAGGTTTCATGCCCTTCCAATGCACGAAACGCCCCACCGGGGTGGAGGTGATCATCAGATCACTGGCACCAAGACAACTCGAAGCCCCCGCCGTGTGGTGGCTTCGGGCCCTCCTAGTTGGAGCAGAGAGTCCAAGTCCTTCTCTAATGCGGAGAGGGACTCGGAGATGTCGGCCTCCTAGAGATCAGTGGCCAAATTGCGTGGAATGAGTCGTGATCAGTTACGCGAGTCCTTAGATTGGAATGAGTCCAACCTAAGGAAAGTTGCTGCAACACCGGATGAAGTCGCGCCGGAAGCAGACTCCACCTCGGTCCTTTCAGCAGATGAATGGATTGGCAAGTCGTCGAGATCATCAACGAACTTGTCAAGGTCACTGCGGGGACCCGCCGTGGAAGTTTTTGGCCTCATGTCGATGAGGAATCAATGGAAACTGCCTGCACCATCTGCGATGCAAACCCACGAGCCAAAAACAAATGTCGTGCCCTGAGAGAGAACTGACCTGGTGAACTGGAAAGATGCCATCGAGTTCGCCGGTGGATCTTCGATGCGCTCCCCTACCTGGCGCGCCAGCTGTCGGTGTTTTACTAGCTGCCCACCGAAGGGTATACCCAAGGTGGTAAGTTTAAGTGAGGAGACGTAGAGATCAGGAACTCGAAGTGCAAGGAACACAAGATTTAGATAGGTTCGGGCCGCGAGATGCGTACTACCTGTGGCAGAACCGCCTGAATTATTCCGGCTCAAGTGTGTTAATGATCGCTATGCAGCTGTCATTAACTCAACGCACTTCAAACGGAACAATCCATTGGTCTGTCGGGTCTCCGCCCGATACAACTACGGTTCAACAGGATCGAAGCAGGCTTACCTCGCACGAACCAAGTTCAAACTCAAATAAACTTATACAAACCATGTTTAAACTGACAAGCAGAGCGGCTTGTCCAAACTCACAGCGGAGAGAAAAGATTACGCGACTACACACGTTGCGAGGATGGACACCAAGCTCAGCCCAAGGCCTGGGGTCACTCAGGAGGGTCACTGCCAGCCGGGGACGGGTCCCATTCCATGAACCAGCCAAAAGGTACAGAGGTTGGCCATGCAGGGTTGTCCATGGGATTCTCGAAAGTTATACCTGGAACAGATACTAGTAAGGCTGAGCATTCTAATACTTAGCAAGGCTTACCCGTGTTTGGGTATACTTTAGCCCGTAACTAGACTCATGAAGGCATTATAAAGGTTCTAGATGTATTTTCAACTGAAAGGCAACAAAGAGTATAATCTATTCTCAAGTTTTAGCTTCCAGATTCTAGTTTGAGTAATCATTCTAAGTAAGCACCTATACTAAACAAGCAAGATAAAGTTTATCATCCATCAAAATTATTCCATCAGCAATTACACTTTTTACTCAATGTGGCAGAAGGAATAAGCAGTCTCAATCTTCGTGAGAAGCGGACGATTCTAAATTGAATTCAACCTTGCAAGGTAAACCTAACACACACGCTTGGAACATCCAAAGATCGTTCCGAAGCAACCGTTTGCCTTTCATTCCGGGTCGTGGATCAGGTCCACCACAAGCGACTGTAGGACCGTACGCACACCAATTGTCCAGGACATACGTCTGTAGCGCGACTACAAAACCCGTATTCCTGTCTGCCTTGCAGAACGTACTCCCGCACATCGGTGCGTGGGAGAACCAAATTACGAGTGGTGGGAGGTATGTCCACTTGCCGGGCCGATTGGTTACTAGGCTTACCGCTTACCATATTTCGCGGTATGTGGTTAGTACTTTCAAACGCTTAGCCACCACTACCACATGCTGCGACCTTAACCACTTTTAACAAAACAGACAGGGTAAACCTTCAGGTCATGATACAACACATGACCCTGTCCATCATGCTTATAGTGGTTGCAGAATTGTAAACAAGCAACTCCTATATCGCGCGAGTGACGGGAAATCACCTGACTTTTACCGGTCCTATTTAGCAGAGAATTTAAGCGATAAGGACTCGGGTACAATACATTGGATTCCTAAGATCTTATGCAACTAGGGTTTCATTGCAACTCCTAGACGTAATGCAAGATATATATTATAATAATGAAATTGTAGTAATTTGAAATACTGGGATATGCATCGGGGCTTGCCTTCTTGAGTGGGGTCGGGGGCAGGAGTGTTAGAGGCTTCCGAACTTTGGTTCGGGGCTTCAGTTAGTTCCTCGACGGCTTGTGTTGGGTCTTCAGAAAACCCTTGGTCTTGTCCTAAGACCAATTCGTAATCTCCGTCTTCAAGCGTCGTTGTTTCTATATGATATGCAACAAAATAAATGAGACAATATTTAAATTTAAGGTCTTATGTCACAACAAAGTTGTAAACCAATAAAGTCAACACACATGAGTTCATGACATAAAAGGGTTTAGGCTTGAAATGACTCTTCATAATTAAGTCACAACTTAGCACCGAAATCATTGCAAACAGAAACTGGAACATTTGAATTTGAATTTAAATTCCAATTTAAATTCAAAACTTAAGTAAATAGATGCATAAAGTTTTGGAAATTTACTTACACACTAGTCATCAACTCATTAGAGGATGATACAAAGATCTTAACTAATTAGGTTTACAGAACATGCTTAGCTAATATTTCAAATTTGAATTGCCCAAATTCAAAAGAAGTTAAGCTGCAAAACAATGCTAGGTTTGAAATTTTAATACAAGGTTACACATAGCTTATAGAAGTTACATGTTAAAATTTATAAGCAACAAAGCTAAAATGTAGAAATTATGTACTAAATATCCCTCAAAAGTATTTTGTTTCAAACTAAACTTCACTAACAAAAGTTATAGGGTTTGAAATCTAGTTTCCAACAAAACTAATTTTGCAATTTTTGGATTTTTCTGTGATTTTCTAAGAATTTTGCATGGCAGCAGCATACACACATGAAATAATAGAACCACTAGAGGGGGGGTCTTGGTCTTTTGCGCTCGGGCCCCTGGAAAGAGTCTCCTTCTCACAGACAAGTCCCTGCTCGGCCTCAACACCACCCGGCCGCTCGATCCCGGCGTGTTCTCGCCGGCGGTGAGGTCGCCGGCGGGGAGGGGCCGGTGGGCAGTACCTACGAGACCTAGGGAGTGTTGTGGAGGTAGAAGCGCACGGCAGGCAACGGGGAACAGACCTAGTGACGGGAAGGTGCGGCGGCCGTGGCGGCGCGTCGCCGTTCCCGGCGAAGGGCCGGCGAACAGGAGGGGCTAGCGCGCGCACGAGCACCAGGGGGCAAGGGGGAGTTGATCTCCATACTTGGATTGGTCGAGGAGATGGCGGAGGGGGGTTGTCGACGGCGCGGCAAGGTTCGGGCGGCTCCGGTGAGGGGCGGTTCGGAGTGGGGCGATTCCGGCGAGGGGGATAGCCAGAGCTGGACTGGATCAAGCTGGGGAGCAAGGGGAGGAGGTGAGGAAGCTTAGGGCTCAGGGAATTGGGTCGGGATGGTGCGGCTGAGGAGGATTCCAGTGAGGAATCAGCGGCGGCGGCTTGGTGTCGTGGAGGGAAAGGGAGGGTGAAACAGCTGGGGAGAAGTGGCTCAGTCAAGCTTTGTAGCAAGGCTCGGTTTGTGGGAGAGAAGGAAAGGGAGAGGGAGATCACACAGCCAGTGCAGAACAGCGGCGGCGCCGGCGGGTCTAACAGGGCGGCGTGGCGGCCGCTCGGGACATCTGCCCGACGTGGAGGAACGAGGGGCGGCCAGCGCGGGCAACGCGGGCGGCGGGAGGAAGAGCAGCGCGACGCGTGGAGCAAGGTGCAGAGGGGCGCAGATCAGCAGGGCGGTGCTCAGGACCTGGCGGGGGCAGCGGCATGCAGCAGAGGAAGAAACAGAGAGAAGCCCGGGTTTGGGGAAGACGAAGGGGACTTGGTTGTAAAAAGTAGAAAACACAGGGGCCTCACTATAAAATATAGATAACTTTCCAACCAGTGCTCAAATGGAGATGAGCCCAAAAGCAAAAGTGTGTAGTTTTTCAAAATGCACAACTTTGCTTTAAGGCTTATCTACAAAAGAGCAACAGTTTTGAAAATAAAAAGAAACCTAACTAAACTTTCAAACTTTATGTAAATCCTATAGATAAAACTACACTACACATATATCCAAAAGGTAGTTTCACCTATTTTAGCGATTTAAACACAAGTTTTGAACTTTTGCAAAACAACCCTCATACTTTTGAAATCTACCCCCCATACTTACCCATTTAGCACAAAAGGGACCCTAATTTAAATACAATTATACAAACAATCACTTTTGCTTATCATTAACAATTTTTTAAACACACTTTCGCTACACTTTATACATAACTACACACTAAAGACCTAGGGTGTGACCATACTATTTACCTGAGTGTCACACTACCCTACATCCTTTATGGTGGTTTATATTCCCTTAAATGTAGAATGATCTGTTTTGAAGGGGTCCCTGCCCCCCTTATATATCCAGGAGGTCAGGGTTACATGGATCTAATCAATACCAGCCAAGGAATCATACTCGGGTATAACTTGGATAGTTTTCTTTGTACCGACTAGCTTTATCTCCTACTCAAATGAGTAGAAAAACAATATAAATAAGAGATAAGATGGGCTTTATCTCTTAACCCTGTTTAAACTACGTTATGTGCACAGCCCCGTGGCCCCGGGTTTGACAGCTCGCCCTCCTGAAAAGGCAATGGCTTGAGGTGTGCATGAGTCGATCTTCATCTTCGAGTAGATCGGAGAGTTTCATGCCCTTCCAATGCACGAAATGACCTTCTGGGGTGGAGGTGATCATCAGACCATCGTCACCAAGGCGACCCGTAGCCCCCCGATGTGCCGTGGCTTCGGGTTTCCCGATTTGGAGTAAAAAGTCCAAGTCCTTTTCCAATGAGGAGAGGGACTCGGAATTGTTGGCCTCCTGAGGTTCAGTGGCCGAATTGCGTGGACCGAGTCATGATCGGCTACGCAAGTCCTCAGATTGGAGCGAGTCCGATTCGAGCGTGGTTGTTGCAGCTCGGGGTGGAGTCGCATTGAAAACGGACTCCTCCTCGATCTTCCTAGCGGAGCCATGGGTCAACAAGTCGTCGAGATTGTCGACAAACTCCTCGAGCTCGCTGTGAAAACTTGCTCCGAGAGTTTTTGGCTTCAGGACATCGATGGTGAGTCGACGGAAATCGCCCACGCCGTCTGCGACGCAGACCCATGAGCCAAAAATGAGCGTCGTGCCCTCGGGGAGCACAACACTGGTGAACTTGAATGATGCCATCGAGTTCGCCGGTGGATCTTCGATTGGCACCCCTACCTGGCGTGCCAGCTGTCGGAGTTTTACCGCCTACCCACTGAGGGGTATACCCGAGGTGGTGAGTTTTAGGTAGGGTGTCACCGGGATCAGGAACTCGAAGGTGCAAGCAACACGAGGTTTAGACAGGTTCGGACCGCGATGTGTGTAATACCCTACGTCTTATTTGGTGGTTTGTATTGCCTTGCGTGTTGATGTGTTTTGAGGGGGTCCGTGCTCGCCCTTATATATCTGGGAGGACAGGGTTACATGAATCCTAATCCGACACTAGCTTAGGAATCTTACTTGAGTACAACTCGAGTAGCTTCCTTCTGTATCGACTAGTTCAACTTCGCAGGCGAGTAGAGTATAACATAGATAAGGTATAGGACATGTCCTATCCCCTATTCCTATATGAACTACGTTATGTACACAGTCCCGTAGTCCCGGGTCTAACAGGTACCCGAGAGAGTCATCAGCACGTACCTCTCACCGCGGTGGGTGTGTACCTGTACCATGATGGTTGCGACGTGGATGGCTGCGTTGATGACCATTTACCTCATCATGAAGCTCGGTGTCCGCAGAATATTCTTCCTCATCTTGACCCACGACGCTGCCCATAGTGTTGTTATTTTTCTATGGATCAACCTTGTCCATCTTCTCTAATCTGTCCAAAATGGTTGCAAGAGAAGCGTTCATGTGACATTTCAGGTACTTAGGAGCTAGGCACGCTAATTTCTAGTATGAAGTTATGCTTGTTGTGTGAAGTTTGTGTTTGTTTTGATGAATATCTTTAAAAAGTTAAATACATGTTAAAGGGTATTTTGGTAATATTAGGAAAAATTAGGGTTCTTTTTGTAAGTTGTGTATAAATGGGAGGTAATTTTAAAATGTATGAAGGGTTGATTTGCAAACATGAGTATTCACTCTTTAACCACTGTAAGAAGTGTAAATACTCCAAGGTTTCATTGAAAGGGTAAAACTTATTTTGAATTTATTTAAAATTGAATGATTTGTTGATTTTAAAAAGTAATTTCAAAACCCTAACTATTTTGAAGTTGAACCCTAAAGCAAAGTGGTAGATCTTTTTAAGCTCTACACTTTTGATTTTGGGCATATTTTCTTTAGAGCTATAGTTTGGAAGAAAATTTACTTTACGGTGAACTCCTCGAACTTTTACAAAATTTACGAACAGGTGCTCGTCTTCTTCCTCCTGCTTCCCCCTCTCTGTTTCTCTGCAGTGCCGCCCACTGCCAATCGCCGGCATTTTCCCCGGTCGCTAGCTGCCCCTTTGCCACTCTTCCTGCGCCACCTGGCCCCAGCTCGCCCGCCCGCCGGTTAACCGACCCCGCTGGCTCCTCCTCGCGCAGACGCGTCGCGCCGCTGCCCGCCTGAGCCGCCACGCGTGCCGTCGACCGCTAGCAGCTGCTTGCCGCCTGCTTGCGCATTTTTTTTTAGCTTGGGAATGCGCCCAGTAAACTCCTCCTTTCTTTTATCCCCTCGCGCGCACCGCATTCCTGTTCTTTTACCCGCTCGACTACTTCGTCGGAGCTCCTCTACCACCGCCGTCAGCCGTCTCCGCCACTCCTCCTCTCCAATTTCGTACTCCACCAGCACCGCCGCATCTCATTGCCCCTTCCTGATCCACTCTTCTTCCTTCTCCCGTGCACGCGCAGCCCAGAACATCGCGCCGGCGATCGCACTCTCCGCCGCCGTTCTAATTCTAGTCGAACCGAAGTTCTACCCCTTCTCCTCCTTCGCCAAGAGCACTATCAGCACCACATCTCCACGCCGAAGCTCCCTGACCAATTTCCTTCGCCTTCCTACACTCCAGTCACCGGAACACCGTCGCCACCCTCGGAACCTCGCTGCACCGGCTTTGTATCTAGTCGAACCGCCGCCTCTGAGCTTCCCTTCTACGATTCTAACCACCCCCAAGTCCACCGTGAGCTCCTTAACCTATCTCCCCACCTTTCCCTTGCCGCCGGTGAGCCTCCTCACCGGATTTTAATCGCCGCCACTCAACTTCTTCTGTTCAAGTCGATTAGGGACCCAAATCCAAGTCTCTGTTTCTTTCTAGGGTCTTGTTTGCAAAATACACGCCGTCAACTACACACCCATTGGCCACATGCTCATCGACTACACGTCGATCGGCTACACCTCTATCGGCTACTTTTGTCAAAGAAAAATCAAGCCGATGCGTGCACAAGTAGTTACCCAGGTAAACACCTCAGGCAGGTATCGGCTAAGCCATAGCCGATATAGGACACATCAATCGGCTAAACACAGTCGATGCAGTATGCACAGATCGGACTTTTCCGATGCACACCCCAATCAGCTAGATAAACTGTCTGAAAAACATACTGTTAAGTAGATCAGATCATCTCTGTAACCTTCACCAAATAGCCGTTTTGAATAAAGTTTTACACTAGAAACTCTACTTAAGTTTGTTTCTTTCAAATCTTTTTGTTTGTACAAATTAGTTAAGCCTTGAAGTGATGTATTGAATATATTCTTGTTGGATTGCAACTTTATCATGAAAACAAAATAATAACCATTTGCTTCAAATAATTGCATATCATGTAGATTTGACTACACTCGCCGACGGTACCTACGAGCTAATCCCAGAACCCGACGAGGGTATTTTTGAAGCTCAAGTGAACATCGCCAAGGGTCTTTCTAAAGCCTTGAACCCAGGTTCGGAAGATACTGATATCACTGACCCCAGCCTCACCAGTAAAGGCAAGCCCCGGTGCATAACCCAGTATTTTAAATTATGCACTTATATTGTTATATATCTTTCTTGTGCATTAAGTGCTAGGAGTTGTTATGAAACCCTAGTTGCATGAAACCTAGGAACCTACGTAATGTTTCCGAGTCCTTATCGAGTAGATGCTTTGCTAATAGGACCCGCAGAAGTTGAGTGATTTTCTGTCACTCGCGTGATATAGGAGTTGATTGTTTACTATTTTGCAATCAATATAAGGATCACGGACGGGGTTATGTGCAGTACCATGACATGGAATGGTACCCCATCTGTGTTGATCAATTTGATAAGGCCGCAGTGTGTGGTAGTGGTGGTCAAGTGTTTGAAAGTACTAGCCACATACCATAAATATGGTACGCGGTAAGACTAGTACCTGATTGGCCCGGCAAGTGGACATATCCCCCACCATTCAAATTTTGGTTTATGTACACACGCACCGACGTGTGGGAGTACGTTCTGCATAGCAGACGGGAGTATGGCCATACAGTCGCGCTGTAGACGTACGTCCTGCACATTGGATGTGCGTATGGTCCTGCAGTCGCTTGTGGTGGCGCTAATCCACGACCCGGAATATGAGGGGAATGGTTGCCCGGAAAGGAAAGTTTCTGAGCATGTGAGTTAGGATCCCTTGCAAGGTTATGAAATTCAATTCAGGAATCGTCCTTTTCTCGCGGTGATTGAGACTGCTTGATACTTCTGCCACATAGAGTAACAAGAGCAACAGTTGGTGGAATAATATTGATGTATGATTTAATACCTAACTTGCTTGTCTAGTATAGATGCTCACTTAGAATGGCTAATTGAACTAGAATCTGAAAGCTAAAATATGGAAATAAGGACATACTTTTTGTTGTTTTTCAGCAAAAGAAACCTAGAGCCTTTCAACATCTCATAGTCTAGTTATGGGCTAAGTATACCCAATTGACGGGTAAGGCTTGCTGAGTATTAGTATACTCAGCCTTGCTAGTAATATGGTTTTCAGGTATATCATTCGAGGACTCAGTTGCTAGTTCTCCTTGGCCCTGCACTTTACCGCCTGGCTGGTCCGTGGAATGGGATCCGTCCCCGGCCGGCAATGACCCTTCAAAATGACGCCATGCTTTGGTCTAAGTATGGTGCCTTCTTTGCGACGAGTAGTCGCGTTATTGTATCTTTTCCGCTGCCATCTCTGACTAATGTTCGTTGAAACTTAAAGTTTTCAAACAATGTCTGTATAAATTTGTTTCAGTTAGGTTTGCAGTACTCTACTAGAAATCGGTTTGTAATAACTACAATGATTATGTTCTAAAAATGTAATGGTGATGGTATCTCTGGACTCGTCTTCGTGCGAGGTACGCTTGAACGATTCGGAATCCGGTGGTTTCATCGGGACGTTACCCAACAGACTATTGGGTTATTCCATTTGAAGTGCGTTGAGGTCATATCACCTGTATAGCAATGATCTGCGCATTTGAGCCGAAATAATTCAAGCGATTCTGCCACAGGCTGGTATCAGAGGTAACAAGTGTACACCGGAGATATGCTTGAACTTAAAAATGTTTTTAGAATAAAATTGGACCAACAAAGTATTTTGTAAAAAATATATTACGTTGGTTTCATTAAAGATTGTGCTTAGTACGTAAAGCCCTAGGGGTTTATATGGGAATTATTAGGTAGCTACTAATATATATACAGTATGCTTATAGTACTACTCTGTAACACCCTAATGTAATTTTCCCAAATTTTAATGAATTTATTTTGGCTCAAATAAAATTTCCATGGCTTTCTCTAATTTATCCTGCATTTAAAAGTAATTTTATAACACAAGAAAATAAAATTTATTATAAGGTCAACATGTTTGTGCATTCATGCTGGAGCATTGTTTTCCTTGTGTTGAGTTTATAGGGTTTGAATTCGAATTTATTTGAATTCAAATAGTTGTGTTTGAATTGTTTGAGTATAGAAAGAAAAAGAAAAGAAGAAAAAGGAAAGAAGAAAAAGGAAAGAGAAAAGGAAGCAGCCAAACCCCTTGGGCCAGCCCACTCCCCTCTTTCCCTTTTTTCCCCGCGTGGGCCACGCTCGGCCCAGCCGCTAGCCCACCTCCACCTCTCCAGCGCTCAACCCAGCCCGCGCTCCTTTCTCTCTCTCTCTCTGTTTCCTCGGCCCCACCTGGCAGCGTTCCCTCCCCCTCTCCTTTCTTCTCCCCCTCACACCACCGGCCGCGCCTGAGTCCGAGATCTCCGGCGATCTCTCCACGCTGGGCCTGCACGCCGAGGGTTCTGCCGCCCCATAAGTAGAATCCTCGAACCCCCCCTGCGTTCCTATCCCTATCCTTGGCGGCGCCCCCAAACCCTAGGACCCCCCTCCGCGTTGCTCCGCCGCAGCACCTCCTCTGCACCACTGTGGGCACGCCGCTCCATCGCGCCTCGGCCCGCGAGGGCTCCCGCATCAGCATCGCCTCATCACCCAGGAGCTCCAGCGCCTTTCACCCGCGACTCCGGCCTGTTCTTGGGCCTGAATTTCTCCCGAAGGCCACCACAGGTGAGCACGGCCGCCGCCGCAATTGCTTGCCGCCGGTGGACCGCGGGCTCCCTTAACCCTCTGGTCGCCTCCGCAGGAGTCCCCGGAGCCAATCTACGCAAGCCAAGGATCCCGGCCACCCCTGCTGCAGCCTGTCCACGAACACCGACCGTCCCCGCCGCCCGCCGTCATCGACGATCACCCTCCGCCACACCTCTGGCCAATTCCCGCCTCGGTGAGCACCCCACATTCCTCATGGTCCTGTTGCGCTAGTTCCCGCAGGCTGTAGGCACCCCTACAGCCGGAGCGACGACCACCGGCGCCCCGTTGCCGCTGTCGCCCGTGGACTTGCCACACAGAGCCCCGACGAGCCCTGCTGTAACCCTAGGTGGGTTACTCATGCTGAGCTGCGCCTCCCTGACCTTTTTCCCGCTCGAATTCCAGCCCTGAGGGCCAAGTCTGGCCAGCGCCGGCGAGACGCCGCCGCGGGAGGGGAGCGCCGGTGAGCCGCTCCGCCATCCCGTACGCCTTAGACCCCGAGCCGTGAGATCCCAGGACGGGCGGATGAGATTAGATCGCGACCTTCTTTGTTGTGAGCCGTAAGATCGAGATTCGAGCATCCAGATCCGAAGATACCGGTTCGGCCTTGTCATTTTGCTAAAGAGTCCCCGGATTTTCCTAGAATCAACCCGCAGTCCTATGCCATTCAAAAGTATTTACAGTTAGGCCCTATTTTATTTGTTTAGGCCCCTGAGTTCTTTAGAAATAGAACCCGCAGTCCAGCCCCAGTAGTTTTGCGTGTTAGCCCCTGCGTCTAGCCTTTAATTATGTTTAGGTCCCTAGTTTTTGCCCAGAACCCCCTGGTCTTCCTGTTTTCTTACGGAAAGGTCCCTGGACCCTGTTTTAGCCCTAGATTTCGCGTCTCAGCTCCGTTTTAGGTGGTTTTTGGGCTCACGAGATCGTTGTAACGCGTAGGATAGTTCTATCATAGTTTAGTGTGCTATTTTTATGTAATGTTGTACTGTTTCTTATCTTTTGTCTTTGTTTGTATGTATGTGTATGTGCTGGACCATGTTTTGGCGTTGCGATCGTGAGTAGACGCTGAGCCTTTGGACGAGTACCAGGAGCCCCTTTCTGTAGAACAGTTGGAGCAGCAGCAGGAGAACTTTGAGGAAGGCAAGTATAACATGAGCATCCTATCACTTTTAAATACAATTTCATACTGCATTTTACTTCTGTATGCCTATAAGGACTTCCTAGCCACCTTTTATCCTTTATCTATATACCTTGGGTTGCATTTTGGTTAGTTGTGCTAGGTGCTGCGCTCCCACACATCTCGGTCCTTTTTAATTAATTTGATTAATGGTTATATGCAACTTAATTCTGAGAGTGGTCCTCTTTGCTGTGTGCTTGAGCGGCTCACGTCTCCTTAAAATATGTTTTTTGTTAGAAATATGGTTTAGGGGGCCAGCACGGTGCTTAGTGCTTGGTTGGCCACTCTCCATAAGGACCGGTTCATAGAGAGACAACCTGGGACAACCACGCAACCACAAGACTGGAATGGGACAGTCTTGACTTACTAATTAGGTCATTTTGGTTTGGAGTAACTTACCTGCGTGGGCAAGAGGGGTGGTAAGCTTCAATGGTCCCTGCTCCTCCGGCTTGGTCTGTGCTGTGTGCTTGTACCCCCGTGAGGTGGGCCCCATCGTCGCTGATCCAAAAACCTTAGCGGTTACACCTTACTAACGTGATCCTTTGTAACGGTCTTGTAGTGTGCTTGCTAGTCATCTCACCTAAGGAAGTGTGATGAACAACTAGCGTAGCTCACAACTTGTGGGTAAAGTTGTGCAACCTCTCGAGAGTGTAAAACTGGTATACTAGCCGTGCTCACGGTCATGAGCGGCCCAGATCCTCCGTCTGATTAGTGGGGTTATCGTGGTGGTTTGGTTGGTTTTCAGTAGTTCTTAATTAATATTGATTAATTTATTATGCAATGTGGGTTTATGGTAATTCATCCACTTGTAGTAATTAGCTTTAATAAAATTTGCAAAGATTAAAAGCTAATGCATTTGAGTCAGCTAACCCCAGAGCCTCATAATTCGTGTTATACTTGTTGAGTACAAGTTGTGTACTCACACTTGCCTTCTCTACTCTCTGTTCTCTCTAGGACATCTTCAACTGCTGCTCAGTACCAGGCGACGTGGAGGACTACATCAGTGGACTCGATGATTTCTAGGCGTTGTCTCCCAGCCGACGTCCCTATGGCGCCCTATTCTTCATGTATTTACTTTACGTTTCCGCATTCCTTGAACTGATTCTTGATTCAGTTGTAATAAAGATATTCATTTATAATTTATACGCTTTTATTTCGAGATACGTGTTGTGATATCTTAATGATTCTGTTGTATGTATGCGTGACTTGATCCTGGCGCATATATGATTGCTCGATTTATGTTCTTATAAATCGGGTGTGACATACTCTAACTTCTAGTACTACATTTCTGTAAAAACTTACTTTCAAGCACAATCAACTTTATATTTTGTAACGACGCATTCGATGATAAGGTAAGAGGGTAAGGATCCTCAACCAACTGAGAGAGCTTGGTCTTCCCGTCGGTGATGCGAACTGAACGCTGTTTCTCAAGCAGTGGCTTACTTGAGATGCTACCAATATACCAATGATAAGTTAATTATATTGGGAGTATATGGTTAGGCACAGGGTATGATGATCGCTGTTCATACCCCCGTTTTATGCGGTATCCCGTGAATACGTTGCGAAAGTAACGTATGTTAACGTCATCTGTACGGTGAGAATTGTACGGATGCTGTTTCTATAAGTGAACAGTAATGTTTGGGAACGCTTTCATGATGTGCTGGCATGAAAGGTTCATGATATATGTGATTTTTCTGCAGGTACGCTAACCCCGACTCAATAGCTCTGAACGAATAGAATCTCTCGACTAGCTATTATAGGGAGAGACGTATATATACTATGCTACCGAAACTAACCACGTAAGTCCAAAAATATTTGGCAATTGTTTTTGGTTGTGAGGACGAGTAGTATGTGCATGCATACTTTATGATTAAATAAAGTGAATGAATTAATGGCTTGTTGTTTTAAGGCTATCTAGAGTGTTGCTTATCATAGGTGCAGTCTTGAAATGGTCATATAGACAGCCTTAGAGTTTAGTATCTCGGCATCTTTTGTTTCATCCTCAAGATCTATATCATCTATCTGATTTCTATCCTTTGCTATTACCAGAATCGGTTGTCTCATTCTATTTACCTTGTGAGTTCTCAGCAGGGTAGTTGCATTCCAGCTATTCCATGAGTCTGACTCACATTTTTCCCGCAGTTTTCTCAAAGCATTTTTGTTGAAAACTTGCAACCTTACCATTTGAATCTTTGCTTCAGATGGCAGATTTTTCGAAGATCTTTTGGGACCATGAGGGACATGCTCACACCAATGCCTTGCATTAGGAGGGTTTTCCACGTCTCTTGTGGGAGTCACTTCAGTTGTTTAGCTACACTGAGCCACCGTAATATGATGGAGTGGATGTCGGGTTTTATCCGGCTGCCCACCGAGGGGTATACCCAAGGTGGTAGGTTTTGGGTTGGGATGCGCCGAGATCAGGAACTCGAAGGTGCAGACAACACGAGATTTAGACAGGTTCAGGCCGCAATATGTGTAATGCCCTACATCCTGTATGATGGTTTGTATTGCCTTGATGTTGATCTGGTGATCTTGGTTTTGAGGGAGTCCCTGCTGTGGCAAAACCGCCTGAATTGTTCCGGCTCAAGTGCGCTAATGATCACCGTACAACTGCAATTAGCTTAACACACTTTAAACGGAACAATTCATTGGTCTGTCGGGTCTCCGCCCGATACAACCACGGTTCAACAGGATCGAAGCAGGTTTACCTCGCACGAAGGTAAGTTCACCATCACAGAATAGCTGATCAACTTTTAATTTACGATCATTCATACATTAATACAAACCGAGTTCAAACATAAGAAAACTGATACAACAGTGTTCAAACTGACAAGCATAACAGCTTGTCCAAACTCATAGCGGAAAGAAAAGTTTACGTGACTACACACGTCGTAAAGGCGGACACCATGCTTAGCCCAGGGCCTGGTGTCACTCCAGAGGGTCACTGCCGGCCGGGGACGGGTCCCATTCCACGGACCAGCCAAAAGGAACGGACGTTGGCCACACAGGGTTGTCCGTGAGATTCTCGAAGGTCATACCTGAAACAGATAGTGGCAAGGCTGAGTATTCTAATACTCAGCAAGGCTTACCCGGGATTGGGTATACTTTAGCCCATAACTAGACTCATGCAGGCATTGTAAAGGTTTGGAGGTATTTTCAGCGGAAAAGCAACTAAGAATATAGTCTATTTTCAAGTTTTAGTTTTCAGATTCTAGTTCGATTAGCCATTCTAGGTAAGCACCTATACTAAGCAAGCAAGATAGACATTCTCATCCATCAAAATTATTCATCATAATTATACTTTTTACTCGATGTGGCAGAAGGAATAAGCAGTCTCAATCCTCGTGAGAGGCGGACGATCCGAATCGAATTTAACCTTGCAAGATAAACCTAACACACACGCTTGGAGTACCAACAGGGCGTTCCGAAGCAACCGTTTCCCTCATATTTCGGGTTATGGATCGGGGCCACCACAAGCGACTGCAGGACCGTACGCACACCAATTGTGCAGGATATACATCTGTAGCGCGACTACAAAACCCGTATTCCTGTCTGCCATGCAGAACGTACTCCCACACGTCGGTGCGTGTAAACATAAAATAAAAGTCGAGTGGTGGAGACGCGTCCACTTGCCGGGCCATTCGGGTACTAGGCTTACCGCTTACCATATTTCGCGGTATGTGGCTAGTACTTTCAAACGTTTAGCCACCACTACCACACATTTTGACCTTATAACTTTTATGAAAACAGACAGGGTAATCCTCAGGTCATGATACAGCACATGACCCTATCCATCATCCTTATAGTGGTTGCAGAATTGTAAACAAGCAACTCCTATATCGCGCGAGTGACAGGAAATCACCCGACTTTTACCGGTCCTGATTAGCAGAGCTTCTATGCGATAAGGACTCGGGTACATTACATTGGATTCCTAAGATTTTATGCAACTAGGGTTTCATTTCAACTCCTAGACGTAATGCAAGATATATAGTGTATAAGATTGCGTAATATAGTAATTTGAAATACTGGGTTATGCACTGGGGCTTGCCTTCTTGAATGGGGTTGGGGGCAGAAGTGTCAGAGGCTTCCGAACTTTGGTTCGGGGCTTCAGTTAGTCCCTCGATGACTTGTGTTGGGTCTTCTGAAAAGCCTTGGTCTTGTCCTAAGACCAAATCGTAATCTCCGTCGTCGAGCGTCGTTGATTCTATATGAGATGCAATAAATTAAGTAAGGTAAGATTTAAATTTAAGATCTTATATTTCAAATGTTATAACCCACCAAGTTAACACACAAGAGCTCATATAATAAAGAGGGTTTAGGTTTAAAACACTATTTATAAAGGAATCATAAGGATTTTGCTGAATTGGTTGCAAACAAGAACTAAAATATTTAAATTTGAATTTGAAGGTAAACCCAAATTTAATTTCAAAACTTTAAGTAAAAAGATCATAAAGTTTTGGAAATATATTAAACATTAACACATTAGAGAATGACAAGAAATCTTAACTAAAAAGGTTTACACAACATGTTTAGCTAACATTTCAAATTTGAAATGCTCAAATCAAAGAGATTAAGTTACCAAGCAAAGCTAGATTTGAAAATTTAACCTAAGGTTACACATAGATCATAGAAGCTACATGTCAAATTTTATAAGCAACAAAGCAAGAAATGTAGAAGTTAAGTACAAACTACTCTTTAACCTTAGATTTAAAATAGAGGTAAAAGTATTTTGTTTCAAACTAAACCTTATTAGCAAAAGTTATAGGGTTTGAAACCTAGTTTCCAACAAAACTAATTTTGCTATTTTTTGATTTTTCTATGGTTTTCTATGAATTTTGCAAGACAGGATACACACACATGAAATAACAACCACTCCTGTTACAAACCAGCCCCTAGATTTTACAGAAAACCCCCAAAGGTTAAAATGACTCAAGCAATTGGGTCCAAGGGCCATGGCCGGCCGTGGGAGCTCGGTTCCGGCCAAATTCTGGCCATGGGGTTCACCGGCGGTGAGGGGCAAGGGGAGGGAGAGCACGAGGGAAGCTCGGGCTATACTTTGGTGGTCTTGGGCGAGCTTGAGGTGGCCGGAGGTGGGCTGTCGACGCGAGCCCGAGACGGCGGCCGGGGTGAGCTGCGGCGGCGGCGCTCCGGCGTCTGGGGGGAGGAGGGGCCGAGCTGGGAAGGTGCGGTGGGAGCCGTGGGAGGTGAGGGCGCTATCAATTTGGGGAGGGAGAGGGCCGAGGAGGCAATCCCGCGGCGGACCGAAGCTCGACGACGCAAGGGGGGGGGGGGCGACGGCAATGGGGCGCGCGAGCAGGACCGAGGCAGCCCTTTATAGGCAAATGGGATGGAGGAGGGAAGCAAGGGCGAGCAGAGCCTCGGCTTTGAGCCGCGACGGGGGGGGGGGGGGCAACCAGAGGATCACGGCGGGCGACGCTTGCAGTGCCGCAAGCGGCGTGGCGCTCGGGCGAGGCGCCAGCAGAGGAAGCTAGGGCGGTGGAGGAACGGTGGGGAGACACGTGGGCGAGGGAGGAGCCGGAGGTGGATGGCGGCGGCCAGGGGCGGCGTACTGCACCGGCGACAGGGGAGCCAGAAGAGCAGAGCAGAGGAGCAGGGGTTCAGGGAGGAAGAAGAGAGAAGAAAGGGGCTGAGGACTGATTTGCAAAACAAAAGAAATACAGGGACTTCACTATAAAGAGCTTATAACTTTTAAACCAGTGCTCAAATGGAGATGGTCCAAAAAGAAAAAGTGCATAGTTTTTCAAGCTCCACAATTTTGCTTTAAGGTTCATCTGCAGTAGAGCAACAGTTTTGAAGATACTATAAATTTAGTAACATTTTCAAACTTTATGTAAATCCTATAGATAAAACTACACTACACATATATCCAAAAGTAGTTTTTCATATCTTTGCGATTTAAACGCAAGTTTCCATCTTTTGCAAAACAACCCTCATGCTTTTGTACTTTTCCCTCCATATCTACCCATTTAGCACAAAAGGACCTCTAGTTAAATATAATTATATAAGCAACACTTTTCCTTAGCATTGCACATATTAAACACACCTTTGCCATAATTGCAACTAAAAACTTACCAAAACTCTAGGGTGTGACCATGCTATTTACCTGAGTGTCACACCTGCCCGCCCTTATATATCCGGGGGACAGGGTTACATGAATCCTAGCCTGATACTAGCTTACGAATCGTATTCAAGTACAACTCGAGTAGTTTCCTTCTGTATCGACTAGTTCTACTCCGCATACAGGTAGAATACAACATAAATAAGGTACAGGACACGTCCTATCCCCTAGCCCAATATGGACTCCTTGATGTATACAGCCCCGTGGCCCCGGGCCTGACAAGCCCCCAAGCTCTTCGTAGCTGAGTACTGCAGGCTCTTCGAGTACTTCTGAAGCAGTCTTCGACTTCTTTCGAAGCTCCGTCTTGAAATTTCTCTTCGAGTACTCTTCTGACTGCATCGAAGCTATGAGGTGCTCATGCCCCGAATTCTTTCTTTTGTATGGGGTGCGATGAATAATCGCACTCCATATGGAGTAGCCCCCGAGCCTTAGGTTGAATCGAAGAATCAAGCTGAGAGTCAAACTAGTCTTGAGTCTTTTCTTCTTATCCTTCGAGTACTTTCAAAAAATAAGTAGTCGATACCACGTGTCTCACAGTCCCCGAGCCTTGAATCCAAATTTCTCAAATTTTGGAAAAAAGGATCCCAAAAGTCGTGGCAAAAATGTCCCCTGTTGAGAAAATATAGTCCAAGATGATGTAATTGGCAGAAATTGAACTCGAAATTCAAAAAACCTCTTTTTTCGGGACAATTAACCCTGAAAAAATGGTTAATCAAATAACTGCCCAAAAAATCCACCAAAAAACCGCTCGTATTCCAAGTATTCCCCATGTGCGACGCTTCACCTTTTGCACAGTAAACCACTGTCTGACCGCTGGTTATTTAACCTCGCAGTCAGTTAGGGTTCTTCCCGTACCTTCAGATCTCACGCCGTCGCCAGAGAAAAAACAAAAACCTCAACTAAATCTCACCCTGCTGCCACTCCTCTACCGCCCTGCGTAGTCGAAATCCTTCGAGCCATCGACCGTAGCCCCCGAGCGTTTCGCGAACAACTCATGGCTTAACAGATCCGAAATGGCGCCGAAGAAAATCAACCAGAAAGAACTAAAAGAGGCGCAAGCGGCAACCAGCAAGTGGTCAATTAGTAAGTGCTCTCGCCACCATCTCGCAAATTTAGTGCTGGGGGTCCGCTTCAAGAGAGAAATCTCATCAATTGGTGCCTTGCCCTTCGCGATCCTTTCTCGATGGAAAATGTCGACGAGAACGTATCCTTTTGCTCTTTTTCTGAACGGGGTCTGGCCCTCCCCACTTGTTCGTTCTTCCGTGGCCTTCTTTATTACTATGGGATTGAGCTGCAACACCTCAACCCTAACTCAATTTGCCACATCTCAATTTTCATCCACTTCTGTGAAGCCTTCCTTGGAATTGAGCCCCATTGGGCTCTTTTCCTTTATCTTTTCCGCATGAAGCCCCAGCCAACCGCCAAAAATCCATCTATGATAGGGGGTGCTGATATCCAACTTAGGCAACATGCCAGTGATAAACACATATCTTACAAATTTCCTTCCAATATCCCCGGATGGAAACAGCAATGGTTCTACATTGCGAACCACGCCCCCCAACTCCCTGTGCGTTCAGGCAAATCTCCTGTTCAGCACGCCGAATGGACACTGGAGCCCACTGAAGCAGAGATGGACCAGGTGAATGAGCTGCTAGAGTTGATCGCCGCACACAAAGAGATGGAGGTAACCGGGGCATCCGTGATGTTGTCATTCTTCAAACGCCGAATTCAACCCATCCAACAGCGCCATACATTAGGATTCGAGTACATGGGTACTGAAGACCCATCTCGTATGTGCGCAGAGGAACTTGGAGACGATGCCGCACTTGTTCGCGTCAAAGGAATTCTGCTGGATGTGGAAACCGTCCCCTATGCTGCAGCGGGATTTACAGCCTAGAATCGACCACCGTCGGTAAGTGTTCGACTTCTCGACTTCTTCTTTGATATGGAGAGCTAAGACTGATTGATTAACTTGACATAGGATCAAACAGTGTTGTACCGGAGTTACCCGCCGCAGCCCGATCTGCCTCGACCCTATCACTCGTTGCCCAGCGCCGCGGCCCGAGCAAAGAGAGCAAAAAACGCTGGCAACGAGTCGGCCGAGGGCAACAGGGCAACCGGGGAGAGGGCGCAAGCAAACAACTCCTCCGGATCATCCGTGGAGTTATCTGACGACGCGCCTCTAATCCCCCGGCGGCGCCGGGAGATGCGAAAACGCAAAGCCTGCACCGCCGACCTCGCCGGGTAAGTGCTTTTCAAACTATAAAGGTATCGAGTGTAGGATCAAGAACACCGACTAAAGGGGGGTGAATAGGCGGTTTAAAACTAAAACCAACAACACTAGAGAAATTTAATTAGTAACAAAAGAAAGCCCTATGTCAAGCTACTACTATCTCTAGAAAGGTTTGCAACCTAGGGTGACAAAATACAATTCAAGCTCTAGTAAAGTAAATTGCTCAAAATAAAACAACAATTAAAGTGAGCAAGAAAGATAACCAAGCTTGACACACAAATTTATCCCGTGGTGTCGATGACTTGCCGGTCACCCCTAATCCACGTTGAGGTGGATTCCAAGAATCAACCGCTCCTCTTATCAAGAACCTCTTGATCTTGAGCCGGCTAGAAACAAGGAACCGCTCCACACCTCGATTTCACTAGAGTTGCTCTTCACCTCTCCGGTAAGGTGAGCACAAAACCTCTCACAACCGAAATCGGGGCTTCTCAACAATCTCCTTCAAGAAGCTCCATGAAATCACCTTCTCCAAGCCGTCTAGGGAGCGGCAACTCCCAAGAGTAACAAGCCAATGATCCTTGCTTGAAGATTCCCTAGTGCCACAAAGCTCAAACTCTTGATGCAATGCACTAGGAAGCACTCTCACTCTCAAAAATGCAAATCCTTAGCAAGTGTGTGAGAGAGAGGGATGTCTTAGCACTTGAGGGTCAAGAATGCAGTCCAAATGGCCAAGAGAGAGACCCAAAGGCCGGGCATTGGGTATATATAGACATCCCATCAAAAACTAGCCGTTACAGTCTTTTCTGCGAGATCGCGGACCGTCCGGTTTCAAAAACCGGACCGTCCGCTATTATAAACCAGAGAGTCAGAGAGCATTAAATGCGTGTCAGAACTAGCCGTTACAACCCCGGCGGACCGTCCGCGCACAATCGGCGGACCGTCCGCAGTTAAGAGTTCCACAGCTCCAGAAACGAACCAGTCTCTGGAACAACCCAGAAATTAGCCAGCGGACTGTCCGCCCCCGAAGAGCGGACCGTCCGCAGTTCAACCAAGAAGAACAGGCAGAGACAGCAATGTTTCTGGATCAATTTATCAGAGAGCCCGCGGACCGTCCGCGCCCCAGCAGCGGACCGTCCGCGGACCAGACCATTTAGACAGACCAGAGAACACCCTTTCTGGAACGAAAGTGAGTTAGAGTGGCGAACCATCCGCCCAAGAGAGCCGGACCGTCCGCCAGCCACAAGTGATTCCCACTAATCCTTCTGTAACGGTAGCGGACCGTCCGCACCCCAGGCGCGGACCGTCCGCACTTGAGCAGTCAGATCTCAAACATGTTCTTTTTCAAAGCCCGACAAAGCGTAGTTAGCCCTCATGCATGCACTTAGACATTTTGAGCAAAATGGCACTAGAGACCCGTCAAGCACGAGTAAATGACCCCTCTTGATAGTACGGCTATCTAACCAACAAATCCGGTCACTTATCATCCACTAAACACCTTGTGACCGGTAAAATTCAAAAGACCCTATTTTATACCTTTGCCTTGAGCCCAAACTTTTCTCATTGTCTCCAAAAATCCACACGTTCACAAATAACTCTCATTCATCCGTGGATCAACCTATACTCATTTTCTCAAAAAGAATTGTTAATCCACAAACCGTTGTCATTAATTACCAAAACACGAATTAGGGGCCTAGATGCTTTCAATCTCCCCCTTTTTGGTAATTGATGACAACACTAAGTTTTGGAGTGATAAAAGTGTTCAAGTCAACTTCATAGACTAGGCATAAGGTGAACTTGAAATTGAACTTTGGAAAAACTTACTCATTTTTCTTGAAAATTTCAGAATATTGTATGAATAAGTTCACCAAGTTCGATGAGTAGAGAGAACTCCCCCTTGATGTGTGCATATAAATTTGAATGAATATCCAGAGCACACATATCTATATATGAACATTTTGACGGAGTTTTCCCTACAAGTGGAAATCGAGGCATACAAGATACACAATATATATGATATGAATTTTAGCTTGATTACCATAGCCTCACAACCACGAGATGAACATAAGTAAATAGAAGTAGCATAAATCAAAATAGTTCACCACCAATGACAAGCCAAATCCACGCAAGATATAAAACATAAGTCCATCCAATAGAGTTCAACACAAATTAAAATATTAGTGGCAAGCGGAAGCAAAAGCGAATGAGTTCCATGAGAAATCCATGAGCTCCCCCTAGATCAAAGCACTCCAAAGCTCCTTCTCCCCCTTTGGCATCAATTTCCAAAAGGATCAATCCATCGGCGGTGGAGGAGGTGGCGGTGGATAGAACGGCTGGTGCGGGTAGAACTCTGGAGGCGGCACTGGAGCCGGGAACACTGAGTAGAAGTGGTCAGAAAACACGGTGAAGGCTGTGCTGAAGGTGTCAAAGCACTACTCTAAATGCTGCTGCCTATGCTCGAGCTGCTCAAACTGCTCAGATGAAGGCAAATCCTCAAAACGGGAGTCAAGAGCTGCAATATCTGAGTGTAAACTCTCCTGAACACCCTGCATCTGAGCCATCATGGGCTGGAACATCTGCTGCATGTTCTGGAAGTTAAGATCCATCTGACTCTGCATCTAACTAGTCAACCCGGCAATCTGAGAGGAGAGATTCTCCTGCATGGATGTAAAATAAGGATCAAAGTAGCCGGCTGGAGGAGCCCACTGCTGCTGTACGGGAGGGGGTGGTGGTGGCATGCCATGCTGAGCTGCAGCTGCTCCTATGTGAGCGTCATCGTCACTATCGTCATCACCACCATGCCCCTGTGCTTCAGCATCTCCAGGGAAAGGAGTCAACGGCCTCATAAGAAAGGCATGATCGTTCTTGAAGGGCCGAAAAGGAGTATGCTTGCACTCACAAATGCCCCTAAAAGATGTCTTTGCCTTGATGATGGACATAATGTATGGAGCAAAGTATAAGTTCATCTCCATATTGAGCTTTAAATCTGCAAGCTGATCCATGATGAGAGCAATGACATCAATTCGATTCCCATTCATGATATGAGAAATCACATTCCAATAGAGCCCTCTAACTTTGTCCTTGTTTCCACTCTTAGGCATGAATGTGACTCTAGCAATTTTATTGATCACTGCAGGATGATGCCTCAGACCCTGAGTTCCCCCAAAGCTTCTGGCTATTCCAAGATGTGCAGGCTCATAATACATGGGGTAGTCATTCTCATCTAGAGGATTTTCTAAGACAACATTCATGCTTTGCTCACTGGTGATGAAATCATAGTCCAACTGATTAGCTGCAGCAAACTGAGCAAATGTGGCAAAGTATGTTCTCTTCCCAGTTGACCATCTAAGTATGCCCGCTACCATATCAATCTCTAGAGTGGCATAGAACTGGCGTATGACTGTTTCATTCCAATCACATCTATGTTGCAGAAAATTTGCCAACCCTATTTCCTCAAATCTATCCACTAGATCAGTCATGACAGAATGTGATCTCATATATCCCAGGTCAATGGTTTGATGTTTGAACACAGTCTTCTTAACTAGATGACCGAAGTAAGCATCTTGTTGTACCTTGGTTCTGAAAAAGAGGATGTTGGTGTCACAAGGCATGTCGAACTGATTCACTGCTCTAGCATTGGCATAGCTCTCAGCAGTCCACTGTCGGCTAGGAAGATCTAGCCCCATCAAGACAGTAACATCATCTTCAAAATCCTCAAATTCCTCCTCTGAAGATTCATCACCAACACCACCCACTGAGGATGCTGCAGCCATCTCACTAGGATTAGGATCATAGTCTGAGTCATCGGAGTTATCACCATCTCTTTACCTCTTTGATGTCCCAGCCTTCTTGATTTTTGATGTGAAAGCCTTGAGAATTTTTCGAGGTGGCCTGAGATCAAGAATTGACCATAAGAACAATTACAAAAGTAAGATATCCAATCCATAATCATATAAGTCAATTCAGAATCTTGCTGAAAAAATTTGCCACTCGCGGACCGTCCGCTTGACACTCGCGGACCGTCCGCTAGCTGAACGCGGACCGTCCGCCTACTGAACGCGGACCGTCCGCGACTCATCTGTTCAGCGCAGGAACACAGCAGTCGCCCCAACATTTGATCCATCCATAATTTGAGTTTAGATTCAAATCCACCAACCGAATTAAAACTACACCATCTCCTCATCACTAGGAACAAAATACCCCAAGTATTTATAAGAATCCAAGGCCCAAAAATAGATCGGAGCAACTAACCCTAACTCTTTCCAACGAAGAAATCCAAGAACAAGAGTTAGGGATTCGTCGAAATACCGAGAGGACATGATGAAGAATCTCGATAAGAGTCCGGGGATGTGCTCGGACTGTCCGCGAATCATGCCAAAAATCCTTGACCTTGAAGTCTTCCCCACGTGCTTGAGAGAGAAAGAGAGAGTGCTTTTGGAGAGAAAGGCTCGGTTTGGTGGGAGGAGAGAAAGAGACAGCCTAATATCAGCCAAGTCTGGTCGGCCCCATCTTTCTGTCCAGTGGCGGACCGTCCGCGACGTCCAGGCGGACCGTCCGCCTTGAAGTTTCACTGCTGACATCAACTCTGCAGAGCCTCTGGTGATCAATCCTGATGACCGGCGGACCGTCCGCCTCTTACCCGCGGACTGTCCGCTTCGTAACACTGCTGCCCAAAATAACTTTGCAGTCCCTCTGGTGATCAGTTCCCAAGAACCGCGGACCGTCCGCCTCTTACCCGCGGACCGTCCGCTTCATAACTCTGCGTCCCAAAATCATTTGCAGTGCCTCTGGTGAACAATTTCTCATGAACTGCGGACCGTCCGCTGTACCAAATTTCAATCTGTTCAGAATTCAGCCAATTTTCACAATTCCAACTTCAATATGGGATCATTGCTCATATAAAAATCTAAAAATCTCAAATCGTGCATGAAAACCTTACAAACTCTCACATGAGCAAGTTATGACAAGAATTCAAAAATAAATCGAGTGAAATCATGAGAAGTCATAAACGGCTCAAAAATCCTTCAAAAATTCAGAAAAATGAAACAAATAAAACATGGAAGAACCATATGCCACATGTGCTAGTTTTCAAGCCACATTTGAGAAGTCAATGATGTTTAACTCATTTCTCAAATTGCAAAACCGAGATTCATCCAAGGGCTTAGTGAATATATCGGCTAATTGATTATCCGTGCCAATACCATCAATCTTGATATCACCCTTATTTACATGGTCTCTAAGAAAATGATGGCGGATATCAATATGCTTGGTTCTTGAATGTTGAACCGGATTAGTAGCAATCTTCACTGCACTTTCATTATCACACAACAGGAGAATTTCATCAAATTTCACACCATAGTCAAGAAGAGTTTGCTTCATCCATAACAATTGTGCACAACAACTTCCGGCCAAAATATATTCCGCTTCGGCGGTTGAAAGAGCCACGGAATTTTGTTTCTTTGAAGACCAAGAGACAAGAGACCTTCCGAGAAATTGACAACCACCGGAAGTGCTCTTCCTATCAACCTTGCACCCCGCATAGTCCGAGTCCGAGAATCCAACCAAATCAAAGTGAGCACCCTTGGGATACCATAAACCAATATTAGGAGTATATTTCAAGTATCTCAAAATCCTTTTGACGGCGGTCAAATCACATTCTCTAGGTGCGGCTTGAAATCGTGCACACATGCAAACACTAAACATGATATCAGGCCTAGATGCGGTCAAATAAAGCAAACTACCAATCATAGAGCGGTAAAGCTTTTGATCAACCGGATTACCTCCCTCATCTAGGTCGAGATGCCCATTGGTGGCCATAGGAGTCTTGATTGGTTTTGCATCTTCCATATCAAATTTCTTCAAGATATCCTTCACATATTTTGATTGACACACAAAGGTGCCTTCCTTGAGTTGCTTGATTTGAAGTCCAAGAAAGAAACTCAATTCACCGATCGTGGACATCTCAAATTCCCTAGATATCATTTCACCAAATTCTTCACAAAAACTTGGGTTAGTTGAACCAAAGATAATGTCATCAACATAAATTTGACAAACAAACAAATCCTTACCAATGGATTTAGTGAACAAGGTAGTGTCAACCTTACCAATTTTGAATCCCTTGGAAATAAGAAAGTCTCTCAATCTTTCATACCAAGCTCGTGGAGCTTGCTTCAAACCATAAAAAGCTTTACAGAGCTTATATACATGATTTGGCTTCTTGGGATCTTCAAAACCGAGAGGTTGCTCAACAAAAACAAGTTCGCTAATCTTGCCATTTAAGAAAGCACTTTTCACATCCATTTGAAAAAGTTTTATGTTGTGAGAGCAAGCATAAGCTAATAAGATTCTAATAGCTTCTAGTCTAGCAACGGGGGCAAAAGTTTAACCGAAATCCAAACCTTCGACTTGAGTGAAGCCTTGAGCCACCAATCTTGCTTTGTTTCTCACAACCATTCCATCTTCGTTTTGCTTGTTTCTAAAAACCCATTTAGTGCCAATAACATTATAATTTCTAGGCCTCTCAACTAGGTCCCAAACTTGATTCCGGGTGAAATTATTCAATTCTTCATGCATAGCATTCACCCAATCTGGATCTCTCACTGCATCATCTACACGGTTAGGTTCAAGAAAAGATACAAAAGAATAATGTTCACAAAATGAAGCAATGCGAGATCGAGTTTGGACACCCTTACTAATATCACCCATAATTTGATCCACGGGGTGATCCTTTGCAAGAATATGATGAGTTCTTTGAAGAGCGATGGGTTCTTGAGTTGATGGAGAAGGTGTAATAGAGATAGAATGACCATCATCACTTTCATCTTCTTCTCTTGGTCTAACATCACCAATTGACATATTTTTCATTGCATTTCTTAAACCATCACTTCTCACATCATCAAGATTTTCTTGTTCATTATGAGACCCATTTGTTTCATCAAATTCAACATCATATGCTTCTTCAACAATACCATGTGTTTTGTTGTAGACCCGATAAGCCTTGCTACAAGATGAATACCCGAGAAGAAAACCCTCATCACATTTGCTTTGGAACTTTGATAACCGAGTTCCCTTCTTGAGACTATAGCATTTGCAACCAAACACTCTAAAATATGATATATTTGGTTTTCTTCCAATGCGCAACTCATATGGGGTCTTGTTATGAAATCTATGGCAATACAATCTATTAGATGCATGGCAAGCCGTGTTGATTGCTTCGGCCCAAAAACTATCGGAAACATTGTACTCGGAGAGCATTGATCTTGCCATATCAATCAAGGTTCTATTTTTCCGCTCAACAAGACCATTTTGTTCCGGAGTGTACTTGGTTGAAAATTCATGTTTGATTCCTTTCTCATCACACCATTCTTCAACTCTTGTGTTTTTAAATTCACTTCCGTTGTCACTCCTCACTTTCTTCACCTTGAGTTCAAATTCATTTTCGGCCCTTGTCAAGAATTTTTTGAATATGTCATAGGTATCGGCTTTGTCATGAAGAAAGAAAACCCAAGTATACCTTGAGTAATCATCCACTACCACAAGACAATAGCAATTTCCACCAATACTTCTATAAGTAGTAGGACCAAATAAATCAATATGCAATAATTCCAATGGTCTCTCGGTTGACATGACACTCTTAGTTGGATGAGCATTTGCAACTTGCTTCCCGGCTTGACATGCACTACATAACTTATCTTTCTCAAACTTCACATTCTTCAAGCCAACTACTAAATCATGCTTTATGAGACGGTTGAGTTGTTTCATGCCAACATGACCAAGTCTTCTATGCCATAACCAACCCAAAGATGATTGAGTGAACAAACATGTAGACAAGTTGGCCTCTTTAGTAGCAAAATCCACAAGATATACATCCTCATATCTAAATCCCGTAAAGATGTGATTTTTTCTATTCAAGCTAGTCACTACAACATCATCTTTAGTGAAACTACACTTATATCCAAAATCACAAAGTTGAGTGACCGCTAAGAGATTAAACTTGAGAGAATCAACCAACAATACTTTTGAAAGAGAATGATCACTTGAGATTGAAATTGTACCAACTCCTTTGACTTTGCCTCGGCTATTGTCACCAAAGATAATATCATTATAGTCATCCACATTTTCATCTAGAGAGGAAAACATCATTGGATCTCCGGTCATGTGTTGAGTGCATCCACTATCAAGTACCCAATGTCTTCCTCCGGACTTGTAGTTTACCTGCAACAAAGAGATAACTCTTTTAGGTACCCAAACTTTCTTGGGTCCTTCAACGTTAGCGACCAAGACTTTTGGTACCCAAATGGCATTCTTTTTAGCACCATCTATAGGTATTCCAACAAATTTTGCACTAACATTGCCATTTGAATTTCTCATAAGAATGTAACTTGAATCAAAGGAAATGACCTTCATGTTGGTGCAATTCTTCTCAACATGACCAACCTTCTTGCATTTTTCACAATATGACTTACCACTACTCTTCACAAAGGTAGTTTTGGTTTGCACAAAAGCCTTCTTCCCTTTCTTAGAAATATATCCAAACCCTTGCTTGTTCAAGGTGAACTTTTGACTTGCCCAACAATGATTAAACATGGCTCTACTATCATAGCAGTTTCTCAAATCATTAGTCAAGCAAGTAACCTCTTTCTTTAACAAATCATTTTCCATAATGAGAGATTCATTGCAAGATGAGTCATCAATTTTGGTGCAAAAAGAGCTAGTAGAACTAGAACCACAAGGTTTATCATCAATTAAGTCACAACTCACACCAATGCTCAATGTTGATTTTCTTTCATGACTAAGTAGGGCATTGTGAGCTTCCTCAAGCTTCTCATGAGTTTATTTGAGATTCTCATGTGAAGTCTTTAGCTCCTCATAGGAATCTTGAAGAGAAGAAAACTTCAACTTCAATTCCTTTAACTTGGCCTTTTCTTTAGTCATGAATTCATCGGCATCATTGAGCATTTCAACAAGATCATCATATGAAAGTTCATCAAGTTCATCATCTTGTTGTACCTTTGCACCACACTTTGCCATAAGACAATGTGGTGTGGAGAAGAATGATGGAGCCTCCTTGATGGCGATCCCGGCAACTCCCTTGGATGGCTTGTCATCATCATCATCATCATCATCATCATCATCATCATCATCATCATCGGAGCTTGCATCGGAATCCCACTCAACAAAATAAGCTTGACCATTCTTCTTCTTCTTGATGAACTTTTTCTTCTTCTTTTCATCATTTTTCTTGTCCTTCTTGTTCTTGTCATCTTTCTTGTTTGGACAATTGACACTAATATGACCCATTTCACCGTATTGGAAGCAAGTCTTGTCCATAAAAGGATTTTTTCTTGATCATTGACCTTTCTTGCCAAAGTTCTTCTTGTTCATCATTCTATTGAATCTCTTGACAAAGAGAGCCATCTCTTCATCCGATTCTTCTTCTTGGCACTCACTTTCTTCTTCCTTTTTGCTATCTTGAGCTTTGAATGCCACACTTTTCTTTTTCATATCAATTTCTCCCCCATGAGCTTCATCTTGAGATTTCTTGAACATGTCATGAGTGAGAACTTCTCCCAATATTTGTGTGGGAGTTGCGGTCTTCACATTTGACCTTACAAGTAAGGTCACAATTGTATCATATCTTTCCGCAAGGCATCTAAGAAACTTGTGGTTGAAATCCGCATCCGGTACCTCAAATCCAAGTCCCTTGAGGTCATTCACAATGTCATTTAGCCGGTTGAACATCTCGGCTATACTCTCATCCTTCTTCATGGTAAATTCACTAAAATTGCCCTTAAGCAAATATAACTTGGCCTCCTTCACACTTGATGTGCCTTTATGAATTTACATGAGCTTTTCCCATATGTCATGTGCATTTGTGAGACTCTTGACTCTATTAAATTCGGTCACATCAAGGGCACTAAAGAGCACATTGAACCCTTGATCATTTAGTATCTCATTTTCCTCTTCTAGGGGTGTCAAATTTTTTGAGTCCAAAATGATATATCCATCATTTACTACTCTCCATAGCTTTCTACTCATGGCTTTGATATGAGCCGACATCCTAGTCTTCCAATAATCATAATTGTTCCCATCAAAGAACGGTGGCTTCCCAACATGAATTCCATTATCACTAGTCATTGTTCTACTCCAAGATGGTTAAATCCGCAATTAATGGAGTACTTAGCTCTGTTACCACTTGTAGGATCAAGAACACCGACTAGAGGGGGGTGAATAGGCGGTTTAAAACTAAAACCAACAACACTAGAGAAATTTAATTAGTAACAAAAGAAAGCCCTATGTCAAACTACTACTATCTCTAGAAAGGTTTGCAACCTAGGGTGACAAAATACAATTCAAGCTCTAGTAAAGTAAATTGCTCAAAATAAAACAACAATTAAAGTGAGCAAGAAAGATAACCAAACTTGACACACAAATTTATCCCGTGGTGTCGATGACTTGCCGGTCACCCCTAATCCACGTTGAGGTGGATTCCAAGAATCAACCGCTCCTCTTATCAAGAACCTCTTGATCTTGAGCCGGCTAGAAACAAGGAACCGCTCCACACCTCGATTTCACTAGAGTTGCTCTTCACCTCTCCGGTAAGGTGAGCACAAAACCTCTCACAACCGAAATCGGGGCTTCTCAACAATCTCCTTCAAGAAGCTCCACGAAATCACCTTCTCCAAGCCGTCTAGGGAGCGGCAACTCCCAAGAGTAACAAGCCAATGATCCTTGCTTGAAGATTCCCTAGTGCCACAAAGCTCAAACTCTTGATGCAATGCACTAGGAAGCACTCTCACTCTCAAAAATGCAAATCCTTAGCAAGTGTGTGAGAGAGAGGGATGTCTTAGCACTTGAGGGTCAAGAATGCAGTCCAAATGGCCAAGAGAGAGACCCAAAGGCCGGGCATTGGGTATATATAGACATCCCATCAAAAACTAGCCGTTACAGTCTTTTCTGCGAGATCGCGGACCGTCCGGTTTCAAAAACCGGACCGTCCGCTATTATAAACCAGAGAGTCAGAGAGCATTAAATGCGTGTCAGAACTAGCCGTTACAACCCCGGCGGACCGTCCGCGCACAATCGGCGGACCGTCCGCAGTTAAGAGTTCCACAGCTCCAGAAACGAACCAGTCTCTGGAACAACCCAGAAATTAGCCAGCGGACTGTCCGCCCCCGAAGAGCGGACCGTCCGCAGTTCAACCAAGAAGAACAGGCAGAGACAGCAATGTTTCTGGATCAATTTATCAGAGAGCCCGCGGACCGTCCGCGCCCCAGCAGCGGACCGTCCGCGGACCAGACCATTTAGACAGACCAGAGAACACCCTTTCTGGAACGAAAGTGAGTTAGAGTGGCGAACCATCCGCCCAAGAGAGCCGGACCGTCCGCCAGCCACAAGTGATTCCCACTAATCCTTCTGTAACGGTAGCGGACCGTCCGCACCCCAGGCGCGGACCGTCCGCGCTTGAGCAGTCAGATCTCAAACATGTTCTTTTTCAAAGCCCGACAAAGCGTAGTTAGCCCTCATGCATGCACTTAGACATTTTGAGCAAAATGGCACCAGAGACCCGTCAAGCACGAGTAAATGATCCCTCTTGATAGTACGGCTATCTAACCAACAAATCCGGTCACTTATCATCCACTAAACACCTTGTGACCGGTAAAATTCAAAAGACCCTATTTTATACCTTTGCCTTGAGCCCAAACTTTTCTCATCGTCTCCAAAAATCCACACGTTCACAAATAACTCTCATTCATCCATGGATCAACCTATACTCATTTTCTCAAAAAGAATTGTTAATCCACAAACCGTTGTCATTAATTACCAAAACACAAATTAGGGGCCTAGATGCTTTCATCGAGTTATTCTGCTGAATACTGATGACAACTCTATTTTGTAGTCCTTCGTCTTCTTTGCCCAGCCCCCAGCGACAGAGGGTAGTCGAAACACCCCCAACAAGGAATGATACACCAAAAGCCAGATCCACAAGGGCTGATGGGGCGGACCCGTCGCCTTCTCCCGCAAATGACGTAACAATCGCCGTGGCGGGTGCTGTATCGGGGCAGCTCGCGCCCTCGGCTGAGTCAGCTCCGCCGCCAGCGGTGGGTGCCGTGGCCATCGCCACAACGGGCGCTACGCCCGGTTTGCTGGCGCCCTCGGCTGGGGTTGCCCAGCATCCAACGATGAGTGCTGTGGCTATCACTGCGAGAAGCATCACACCGGCGCTGCCAGCCCCCTCGACTTGTACGCCTTCACCTCCAACTGCAAACACCGTGGTGAAGAAGCCACTGAGTGTAACACCCTAATGTAATTTTCTCAAATTTAAACGAAGTTATTTGGGCCTAAATAAAATTTTCAGGGTTTTCTCTAATTTATCTTGCATTTAAAGTAATTTTATAACACAAGAAAATAAAAATTATTATAAGATCAACATGTTTGTGCATTCATGCTGGAGCATTGTTTTCCTTGTGTTGAGTTTATAGGGTTTGAATTCGAATTTGTTTGAATTCAAATAGTTTTGTTTGAATAGTTTGAGTATAGAAAAGAAAAAAAGGAAAGAAGAAGAAAGAAGAGAAGGCAGCCCAACCCAGCAGCCCGGCCCAACTCCTCCCCGCTCCTCAGCCCGAGCACGCCCCCGTTCCCTCTCTTCCTCCCTCTCTGACCGGCTGTCCCCACCTGTCAGCTCCTCCGTCCTCCTCTTTTTCCCCTTCCTTCCCCGGTGCAATGTCCCCCCCGAAATCTCTGGCTAGCCGTGATCCAGCTCGGGCCCGCACGCCAAGACCCGGCTCTCCCTTTAAAGGTGAACCCTAAACCTTCTACGCCCTACTCTCGCCGCCAACCAAACCCAAGCGCCGCCGCCACTGCCTCTGCTTGCTCCACCGCATCGCACCCTCTGCTCTGCCGTGGGCCCGCCGTCCTGTCGCGCTACAGCCCACCAGGGCCGCCACGGAAGCCCCGTCTCGAGCCAGGATCAATTCCGAGCCCTCCGGCCTCGGCCTTCGCCCTTGCGCACGCCGGAATTTAGCTCGGACACCATCTCGGGTGAGTTCGCCGCCGTGGCAATTGACCGCCATCGGTGCCGCTCCGGCCGGACTGACCCCTCCATTTACTTCACAGGGACTCCACGCACCTACCCGTGGAGCTCAGGTACCCGGAGCAGCCCGCATCGAGCTTGTCCCCGACCTCCACCCGTGCGCCGCCGCAGGACTTCAACGTCGACGTTCTGCACGACCGCCCTGCTCGGACCCGAGCCTCGGCGAGCAATACATTACCCCCCGGACCCTTTTGCGCTAGGCATCGTGACCTTGAGTCCCCCGTAGTGACCCAACCACGGCATACCGGCGGTCCAGAGCCGCCCCCGCCGTGGGGAGCCTCAGCCTGAGCCCTAACCCGCTCTCTTGAGCGCCTAGATGTGTTCGCCGTGTTGCGCGCTATCTCCCAGGCCTGACCTTGTCCAAAACCGAGCCCGGAGCACCAAGTTGGGCCAGCTCCGGCGAAGCGCCACCGCGGGATACCAGACTCCGGTGAACACCCGCCGCTCCAAGCGCCCGTTGACCCGAGCCATGGATCAGGGCCGTCCGATCGTGATCTAACATTCCTAGTTAGAGCGTACCGCTTCAGCCTGGTTTTCTTGCTAAAGAGCCCCTGCCCTTTCGAGAAATCAACCCGCGGTCCACCCGTAGTTCAAAAGTATTTGCAGTTAGGTCCTGTTTTATTCGTTTAGACCCCTGAGTTCTTAGAAATAGAACCCGCCATCCAGCCCTAGGGTTTTTAGCAAGTTAGCCCCTGTGTCTATAGTTTAATTACGTTTAGACCCTCGATTTTTTGCGCAGAACCCCTTAGAACTTCCTGTTTTCTTGCAGAAAGGTCCCTGGACCCTGTTTTAGCCCTAGATTTCGCGTCTTAACTCCGTTTTAGGCGGTTTTCGCGCTCACGCGATCGTTGTAACGCGTAGAATAGTTCTATCATAGTTTTGTGTGCTGTTTTTATGTAATGTTGTACTGTTTCTTATCTTTTGTCTTTGTTTGTATGTATGTGTATGTGTTGGACCATGTTTTAGCGTTGCGATCGTGAGTAGACGCTGAGCCTTTGGACGAGTACCAGGAGCCCCTTTCTGCAGAACAGTTTGAGCAACAGTAGGAGAACTTTGAGGAAGGCAAGTATAACATGAATATCCTATCACTTTTAAATACAATTTCATACTGCATTTAAATATTGTATGGCTATAAGGATTTCCTAGCCACCTTTATCCGTTATATATATATACCTTGGGTTGCATTGTGGTTAGTTGTGCTAGGTGCTGCGCTCTCACACATTTGTTGGTCCTTTTTAATTAAATTTGATTAATGGATCTATGCAACTTAATTCTGAGAGTGGCCCTCTGTGCTGTGTGCTTGAGTGGCTCACGTCTCCTTAAAAGATGCTATTATCAGAAACATGGTTAGGGGGCCAGCACGGTGCTTAGTGCTTGGTTGGCCACTCTCCATAAGGACCGGTTCATAGAGCGACAACCTGGGACAGCCGTGCAACCACAAGACTGGAATGGGACGGTCTTGACTTACTAATTAGGTCGTGTTGGTTCGGGAGTAACTTACCTGCGTGGGCAAGAGGGGTGGTAAGCTTCAATGGTCCCTGCTCCTCCGGCTTGGTCTGTGCTGTGTGCTTGTACCCCCGGAGGTGGGCCCCATCGTCGCTGATCCAGAAACCTTAGCGGTTACACCTTACAAACGTGATCCTTTGTAACGGTCTCGTAGTGCGCTTGCTAGTCATCTCACCTAAGGAAGTGTGATGAACAACTAGCGTAGCTCACGACTTGTGGGTAAAGTTGCGCAACCTCTCGAGAGTGTAAAACTGATATATTAGCTGTGCTCACAGTCATGAGCGGCCCAGATACTCCGTCTGATTAGTGGGGTTATCGTGGTGGTTTGGTTGGTTTTCAGTAGTTCTTAATTAATATTGATTAATTTATTATGCAATGTGGGTTTATGGTAATTCATCCACTTGTAGTAATTAGCTTTAATAAAATTTTGCCAAGACTAAAAGCTACTGCAGTTGAGTCAGCTAACCTTAGAGCCTCATAGTTTGTGTTATACTTGTTGAGTACGAGTTTGTACTCACACTTGCCTCTCCACTCTTCTGTTCTCTTGGATATCTTCGACTGCTGCTCAGTGCCCGGCAACGTGGAGGATTACGTCGGCGGCTTCGATGACTTCTAGGCGTTTGTCTCCCAGTCGATGTCCCTGTGGCGCCCAGCTCTACATGTATCTCTTTTTACGCTTCCGCACTCTTGAAACCGATTCTTGATTCGGTTGTAATAAAAGACTTCATTTACGATTTATATTAATGTTTTACGTGATATGTGTTATGATATCTTGATGATTCTGGTGTATATATGTGTAACTTGATCCTGGCGCATATATGATTGCTCGATTTATGTTCTTTATAAATCGGGTGTGACACTGAGGCTGGCATTCAGGGATCCAGCAATAACCCGATCTCACGTGTAAGCACTGCTCTGGATCCCGTTGTTAGCCATGTATGAGATTCAAAATATCAAAACTTTATGTTGTCTGGAACAGGCCCGCAACAGCAGTGGTGCTGGACGAGCCAGGACTCGAGTTGGCTCCTCCAGCCCCCGAGCCCTCGCCCGAGCTAACCAGCGCACAGGAACCAGCAGAGGAAGCGGCTGCAGCCTTGCCTAGCTCACCGCCGCCTGAGCCCCAGCACGCAGAACGCGAAGCCGGTGGCGATGAGCAAGTCGAGGTCGCCGTTGACGTGCCCGCCGAGAGTGCCGGTAAAGTATCCGGCTGCCCTCAGCCGTAGTCGTCACTTGTTTAACACTTACTTTCTTGCAACAGCCGCCCAGCCATCAGTCGTTGAGGTGGTGGGAGCTGTAGAGGGGACTAGCGCGCAGCCTGCCCTTGGAGAAGAAGTCGAAAATATACTCCAAGCCATTAGCAAGTTTGCCCAGGTAAGAGTCACATGCCCTACTGATGCTGAGTGTGGTTAGATCGTTCATCTCGATCCACCGAAAATGTGCAAGATACAAGCAAGAAGGCCCAAGAGCAGGCCACCAGGCTGGAAGAATCCGCAAGGTGCATTGACGAACTGACGCGGGAGCGGACCAGCCTGGAGCGTGCTAACGCCGAGCTTCGAGGCCAACTCAAAGAGCAGCGAAAAGCGCATCAAGGTATGACAGATCTTACGCGCGAGTTTGTATCATTGGTGATGATTGTGTATTCCGAAACCTGTTCATCACCGCAAAAATTTAGAAACTCATAAATTATAAAGAAGAGCTACTTACTGACTTGAAGAACATGCTCAATCGCCGCGCAGATGAAGTCGAGAGGCTGCAAAAGGTGATTGCTGACACGGAGAAGCAGTTCGTCGACTGCCTCCAGCAGATCAAGACTCTGGACGAAGAGAAGGAGAAACGCCAGAAAGAGCTGGAGGAGCTGAAGGCGGTAGCTCAAGAGCTTGTTGAGATGGTGGACCCATGGGAGGACAACTCCGAAGGTGAGCCCCCACTGGTAGATCGTCTTCGTGGAGCGCCACAAAGAATCTTGGACTTCGTCACCAAGGCCGCCGCCACCTACGTGGGTCACGCCTTAGGGCTAGTAAGATCATACTGGCTGAGGGCTCGACTTGAAGTACTCGCAGGGGGCGTAGCTGTCGACTGCACTGATGAGAGGTTCTGCGAGTACTTGGTAGAAGCTAGGCCAATAGCTGAAAAAATTGTAGAAAACATGGTCCAAAACTGAACCCTTTGTGTTTAAGCCTTTTGTAATATAAGAGACCACAATTATCTTTTATGTAGACTTATGAGAACTCTGAGGGTTTTGTCTCATCTGAGGCAAAGACCTGCTACTTCTGAGTGCAACGGCTCAGAAGGTAGTCGATATAGCTCTGCACGTGAGCTTGTCGGGTAAGCCAGATGAAGTCCGACCGAGCGGATCCAACTTGCCCGGAGCGCGCAATATGTGGCGCAGCGACTAGGATGCCTCATAGCAAACAGTCAAAAACTACCCTGAGTATAACGATGTCAGGGGTAGTCGATACAGCCCAGCGAAGGGACAAGCCAAACAAGTTAGATAAAACCCAAACAAGTTGAGCCCAACGAGTCTGGGAAAGACATGATTGTCATCACGACGACACAAATGCGTGTAGCAAGAAGTCGATTTGAATAATATGGGCGTGGCCATAGCCTCCGCAGTGTATTCGAGAAATTACCTTTCGGGTCATGTGGCACAAAAAGCCGCCATATTGACCCAGAAAAGGAAAATAATCATGGCGCGTACAGGAACTGGGGACAAGTCCCCTTAAGGGTAGAAACATCGCAGGTGTTGTATATTCCATGAATTGGGTACATCCTGACCGTCGGGGTGTTGTAGTCGATAAGATCCTGGTCTTGTAACCCTCTTGACGATGAACGGTCCCTCCCATCTTGAATTAAGCTTGTGCAAACCCGACTCATCCTGAACGCGACGAAGGACGAGGTCGCCTATGCTAAACGACCGTTCCTTAATGTTGCGATCATGATATCGCCGGATCCCCTGTAGGTAACGGGTAGACTGAATGAGAGCAGAGCAGCGAGCCTCTTCGACAGAATCTAGCTCCAACTGTCGTGCTTCGTTCGCCTCGCCTTCTTTATACATCTCGACCCTTGGGGATTTCCACATGATGTCCGCTGGGAGAATCGCCTCGGAGCCGCAAACCAGAAAGAACGGAGTCTTCCCTGTGACTTTGGACGGCTGAGTCCTGAGCCCCCAGATAACGTGTGGCAACTCGTGTATCCACTTCCCGCCCTTTTTGGTATTGGCATCATAAAGTCTTTTCTTGAGACCATCAATGATCAAGCCGTTTGCCCGCTCGACTTGCCCATTTGCCCTTGGGTGTGCCACCGAAACGTACTTGACCTCGATGGATGAATTTTCACAGAATTCCCAGAATTGGTTGGCCATGAAATTTGAACCCAAATCAGTGATAATAGTGTTGGGGAAGCCGAAACGATGCAAGATATCAGAGATGAAGTCGACCACCCTGTCTGGAGTAAGCTTGGCGATCGGTTTGAACTTGATCCACTTGGTAAACTTGTCGATAGCCACAAGGACATGAGTAAACCCCCCTGGCGCTGTTGCAAAGGGCCCAATCATGTCAAGGCTCCAGCATGCAAACGGCCAGGAAGCTGGTATGGTAATAAGGTTGTGAGCCGGGACATGTGATTGCTTGCCGAAGAACTGACAATTCTGACATCGTCGCACCAGGTCCTCAGCGTCAGACACGGTGGTGGGCCACCAGAAGCCAGCTCGATACGCTTTGCCGACTAGCGTGCGTGATGCTGCATGGTTACCGCATACTCCCTCGTGTATCTCTCGCAAAATGTCCTGGCCCTCCTCTATTGTGACGCACTTCATAAGCACGCCAGACCGTGCAGCACGTCGATACAGCCTGTCTGCGACTAAGACGAACCCTTTGCTCCATCGCATGACGCGAGCGGCAGCAGCGCTCTTGGGATCCACCCCTGCCGGTAATACGAGATCTCGGATGAAGTCGATAAAGGGTCCTCTCCAGTCCTCGCCAACTAGCATAACCTCCCGTTCTGGCTGTACAGAGCCAGTGCCGGTAGAGACCTGTGGTGAAGGGCTGATGAACGGTTGCTTCAACTCTTGTACGAATACCCCTGCTGGGACTTGTGCTTGGGTTGAACCCAGCTTAGACAAGGCATCAGCGGCGACATTGTGCTCCCGTAGCACATGATGAACTTCTAAGCCAGAGAATTTGTTCTCTAGTTTGCGGACCTCTTGTACATAGGCCTCCATGGTCTCTTTGTTGCAGTCCCACTCTTTGTTAACTTGCTGGATGATCAAAAGAGAATCACCGTAGACAAGTAGCCGCTTGATCCCTAGTGATATCGCCAAACGAAGCCCGTGAAGCAAGGCTTCATACTCAGCTTCATTGTTGGATACCTCCCAGAGGATTTGGAGGATGTACTTGAGTTGTTCGCCTCTTGGGGATATGAACAACACGCCAGCACCACCGCCGTCGAGCTTGAGAGAACCATCGAAATACATGGTCCAATGCTCTGGCTTGTCGATTGGAATTGGAACTTGATTTTCCCTCCACTCTGCCATGAAGTCGACTAGAGCTTAGGACTTGATCGCAGTGCGTGGCTTGAAGTCGATCGACAAAGCCCCTAGTTCCACCCGCACCATCGTTGTTATTGCTGCGTTGGGGTTGCGGCGATCGCCTGTTGTTCGATTTGGGGCCTGGCTCCGGCTGTCTCCGACGCGCTCGTCCCCGACGAGTGATGCCGGGGCCTGCTGGTCCAGCTGGATCCATGCCCGTTGGGCATAGCGGAGCGCTTGTCGAACGTTGGGATCGTTACTTTGCTCGAGTAGTGCTGTTACCCGAGTGATGTTGGCCACAGGAGTCCTGAAGCCTCGTTCATCTGCAGCGGTGAATTCAGCGTTGAGTTCGCGCTGTGCAGAACGTATGCGCTCGTTGGCCCACCTTCTACGAACCGCACGAGCTCTGTTCCCAGCACGCCGCGCGGTCGCGCTCGGCGTCGTTCTCGTCGATGGCATCGGCAGTGTCTTCGTCTTCTGATATCCCGTCAAGCGCGCCGATGGGGATGAGGGCATCGTCGTCCCCCTCCTCCGCCATCAGCACCTGGCGGGTTGCGAGTTCTTTAGAGGAGGCTTCGACTAGTTCAGTCGAGCCCTCGGTGATGGTAGCCAACGCCCTGCCCTCCTGAAAAGGCAAAGGTTCAAGGTGGGCTACCAAGCGGTCTTCATGTTCGAGTAGATCGGACAGATCCATCCCCTTCCAATGAACGATTCGTCCTTCGGAGGTGGTGGTGATCATCAGCCCACAAGTGGCTAGGTGATCCTCAGACCCCAACATGCGGTGGCATCGGAACCCCAGCCTGGAGCAGAGAGTCCAAGTCCTTCTCCAATGCGGAGAAAGGAACAGTAGTGACAGACTCTGCCTCGGTTTCCCTGGCAGAATCAAAAAATGGCAACTCGCCGAGATTGTCGACGAAATTGTCGAGCCCTGCGGCGGATGTCTTCTGCTTGATGGCGATGCAGACCCACGAGCCAAAAACGAACATCGTGCCCTTAGGGAGCACGGGACTGAGGAAATTGAAAAGAACCATCGAGTTCTCTAGGGGATCTCTCATGCGCCCCCCTACCTGGCGCGCCAGCTGTCGGGTTTTATCCGGCTGCCCACCGAGGGATATACCCAAGGTGGTAGGTTTTGGGTTGGGATGCGCCGAGATCAGGAACTCGAAGGTGCAGACAACACAAGATTTAGACAGGTTTAGGCCGCAATATGCGTAATGCCCTACGTCCTGTATGATGGTTTGTATTGCCTTGATGTTGATCTGATGATCTTGGTTTTGAGGGGGTCCCTGCCCGCCCTTATATATCCGGGGGGACAGGATTACATGAATCCTAGCCTGATACTAGCTTAGGAATCGTATTCAAGTACAACTCGAGTAGTTTCCTTCTGTATCGACTAGTTCTACTCCGCATGCGGGTAGAATATAACATAAATAAGGTACAGGACACGTCCTATCCCCTAGCCCAATATGGACTCCTTGATGTACACAGCCCCGTGGCCCCGGGCCTGACAGTGGAGTACAGTGAAGATGGTGTTCCTTGGTGCAAAGTGAAGATGACTATTCCCCAGCATCCATCGCGATCCTTGTGGCAGCCCATCGAGATTGATGTGGTTGGTCACCATCTAGCAGACACTTTTGAAGCCGCAGCTCTTGAAGCCATCAACATTTTCTGTGACCAGCATCCAGATGGGGAGGTACTGGGAGTTTTCGGGGTGCACGTACGTCCCTTGGAAGTTGCCGACGAAGACCTGCTTAAGCTCCGCCCAGCTACGGATGCTGTTGGGTGGTAAAAATTTGAGCCATGCTCGAATGTACTCCCCGACGCAGATGGGGAGGTACTGGATGATGAAGTAATCATCATCCGCTCCTCCGGCCCGACAAGCGAGCCGGAAGTCTTCCAACCATACAGCAGGGTTCGTCTCCCCGGTGTATTTGGTGATGTTAGTGGGCGGTCGAAAACACGGTGGGAATGACGCTTTCTGGATGCAAGGACCGAAGGCTCGTGGGCCCGAGCCATTTGAACTGGGGCTCCGGTCGCCGTCATGAGCGCAGGGTCGGCCACAACGCCTGGGGTGCGCCTCCTTGTGCTCCCCCTCGGCTGGTGGGCTTCAGCTGCATCCACGGCGGCCCGATCGACATCAGCGCCGCGGTGGGCTAGTTGCCGTGAGTGGATGACGCTATGTGCATCGTAGTTGAGCCCAAGCCGGCCGCGTGCCGGGTGATGGCGTGCGGCAGGTGTAGGATTAGGGCGCGGCGTGGCCGCGGTGTCACGACCCGTCTAGGGTGGGCGCCCTTGTTGTTGGTGGAATGAGGGGGTGGCTGCTGCGAGCCAGTGGCGTGACGTGGAGCTTTCCACCAACTGCACGGTGGCATGCTCCACCAACATCCGGATGTTGTGGTGGAGCTCCTGCTGTTGAGGGTGTGCAAGCTCGGGCAGGTTGCGCAGGAGCATCGCTGCGGCGGCGATATTTTGCCCGGCCCACGACGACCATGGGGGCCCGTCGGCGTCCGCGACGATGGCCTGCTGGACTTGAAGGCGTGCGCCCATGCACCGCCCACAATGTTACGAGCATTCAGCTCAGAGTTGCGTCGGGGGTGCATCGATGCAGGCGGCGGCTGGTGTTGCCGCCGCTGGCGTAAGTCCTCGCCATAGGTCTGGCGGGGTGTGTGTGTCCTCGGTCTCCACTAGGACCGGCTGTCGCCGCAGCATGTCAGCCATGGCGTATTCCCGCAGCGCGGGGCAGATAGGGGATGACACGTCGCCAACGCTGGAACCCTCACTCAGGAGGTCGTCATCGGAGAAGTGGTCATGGAATGAGGCAGGACCGTACCCCATCATGCCCACGAACTTGGTTGCGGCGGGGGCTGCAGTAGGCCCCTCCGGAGCTCCTTGGAGTAAACGCTTGCGGCGTTGGTGAGGCCAAATAGGGACCGACCGTGCGGTGAGCGCGGTAGGGACAGCAGGGTTCCTTTGGAGAGCTGCCGGAAAATGTTACGCAGCGAGAACAGGAGCAAGTCCATGTTACTCGCTGAAGGGTTGTCACTGAGCATGAGCTCGATGCGCCGCGCAAGCGCCTCGATGTCGAGGTCAGCCGGCGGGTTGGTCGAGGTGGTATCTCCCTCGAGCGACATCAGGGGAGTGGCCTCCTCGAGGAGGCGAAGCATGTCGAGATGATTGGCGACGAAGTCCAGGCTTCCAAAGCGGAAAACCTGGAAGGGCATGAAGACGGGGGTTCCCAAAATCCAACACGCGAGGCCATGGGAAACTCCAATGAGCCGAAGCAAATCGTATCGCTCAGGATCGTGAGGCTGGACGTGTCAGAGACGAAGGCCATCCGATCTTCGGGACAGTGGACGCATGATGCGTTCCCCATAGACGGCGCCAAGCTGTTGGTTCTGTAAATGGCCGGCAGCTAAACCTACTCGAAGTGTGTATCGCGCGTCGTGATCAGATTTGGTCTAGCACACAATGACTCAAGATTTATACTAGTTCAGGCAATCATGCCCTACGTCCAGTCAGGGTTAGTCGGTTGTATTGCTTGAGCCGTGGTGCTCGTGATAGTTTGGGGAGTTACAAGCTTGCGAGTGGATGATGATTTTTTTTGACCGATACCTTTCCTAGGCGTATGACCCTCCCTTTTATAGTCCAGCGGAGGTGTCATCCGATACAGGGGGACTAAAGGTAGAAAGAGTGAGGTAGAAGGAGAGGGTGTTCCTTGCTTCGCCGGTCGGGGTCGTATCTCTGCCAGTCGGGGCCACCAACGTTGTCAGCCGGGGCCGTCCGAAGACCACCGTCCAAGTCCTGCATCGTGGGGTGGTCGTCTTATCTTGTCCCTATGCGTCATGCTCTATCGGTCGGGGGCAAGCGTGCGACAATAAGTATGGTATGGTAGTCACGCTCCGTTCCTGGCGCTACGCCCCGTCACTCCATTGTGATGGAGGCGTGTTCACCGCATCGTGATGATGTCGCGTCTTGTCCCTTCGCGAGGACGGGCTAGGTGAAACAGTGTCCTCCTGTAGTGGCAGTAAGAGGGACTTGTCGGTATTTTTACCGTCGGCCTACCTAGGGATACCCTAAGGTAGGTGATTATTTGGTGAGGGTCGCCAGATCTGGAACTTGAAGGTGAACGCAAGGACACAAGACACAAATTTAGATAGGTTCGGGCCGCTAGAGTAGCGTAATACCCTACGTCCTATTTTGGGGTGTTGTATATTGCACCCTGCGCTTGGGTGTTGAGTTGCCTGTTAGCTGCTCTCTGTTGGTTCTCTGCCTATCTAGGTATCCCTGCCCTCTTTTATATATCACAGGGGACAGGGTTCCTAGTAGGATTACAAGGTAAGAGTCCTAGTAGGATTATAAGGTATGAGTCCTAATAGGATTATAGTGGAATCCTAGTAGGAATCAGACTTCTTTTTCCTCACAGGTAGCTTCCTTGCGGTACTCAGGGGATCTATCCCTGACAGGACTGTAACCCCCATGGGCGGAGTGGTTGGCCCTTTACGGTAATTTACTCTGGTGCGTCCATCCTTATCCTCAGCAACTGGCCCCGAGGGCGGTCAGTGTGCGAGGCCCGGCCGGCCCCCGACCTCGTCAGTCGGGGAAAGTGACATGTGTGTAGCGGAGATCGGTTGGCATCTTAAGTCGGAACCATAGTATGGACCTAGTCCTCGGTCATCCCCTCGGTCGGGGACGCAGGCCGAGGCTCCAGCCGCCCTGCCGGCCGGTAAGGACCGTGGTCCCTAACGGCTTGGGGAAAGTCACGGCCCTTCAGGTCATCTCGACCTGGGGAAAGTCACGGCCCTTCAGGTCATCTCGACCTTCTCGTCCAATCCAGGCTTCGAGCCATGAAATCTCCATCGAGGAGAGGCCAGCGGGCCACCTGAGTCGCTCGGATGACTCAGGCATCTGCCAGGAGGTGGGTTGCAGAGCAGTGGAATACCACCTGTGGACTATGCTGACTCTATCACGAATGACGGACCTGGATTCCACTCGGACGCCCGAAATTATGCTCGAGCACACCCGTTAGGAGCTCACCGAGCCTGTCACTCAAGCCATCAAGGCAAGTGACGCCGGCTCAGCCCCTCCGGTCGTAGAGACCGCGGATGGGGTTACCTCCACGCGTGCATGCATGTGGTACCCCCGACCCGACCGCATTCCTATGACGAAGGCTGCGGCAAGTCGGGGTACCGTGTTCCTACTCCGAAAAAATGACAAACTTTTAGCCCCTGATTGGACTTGCGGTCGAGCGTGGCAGATATAAAGCACTTCAGAATAAACATGTTTTATTCCTGGTAGATAAACATTACAAAGTATAGTCGGCCCATGGCCGCTACAAAATACAAAAATCTGTTACCACCACAAGGGTGGTAACGTTGGAAGCCTTGAGGAGGGCTGCTACTAGTGCGGAAAGACCGGGAGGAGCATCTTCTTCGCAAGCCTTCTTCTTGCACCCCCTTCCTCAGGAGCACCTTGGCAGGGGATGCCGGCAAGCAGTCCATTTGTCGCCACTGCCAATTGAACTCCCTCACCGTCGCGGGCGACAGCAAGGAGCTCTATCTCCCGGGCAGCTCCCGCAGGCACGCCCCGCACCAGAAAGGGACGAGGAGTTCCTCCCCGTACCCAGACCCGGTCGGTGGAAACACTGACACATCCTCCACTGGGAGACGGCACCTCCCCTACGGTCGCCCAAGGCGCCTGGGGAAGCCGCGCGGACTGTAACATCCAGGTAGTTAGAAACCTAGATACTAAGTTTGGATATCTTATGTATGTTTGCTTTGATGTATATGAGTGGTACAGAGAACTAGGGGCATATTTGTAATTATTGAATTGTATAAGTACTTGAGTGTAATTGGGTAAAAGTACTATTAAGTGTCAAATCTAAATAACTACAGAGAAGAAAAATACAAAAGTTAAGTTAAAACCTAAGAAAAATAGACTTTATATGAAACTAAGGACCTATGTGTAATTAACACAAAAATATAAGGGTTTACATGTGAAATGGTTGAAAGATAAAAGTAAAACTCAGATTTACTTAAGGGCTAAAGTGTAAAAATGCTAGTCATGATTACACTGCAGGCAATCTTGCAAAAAGACCTTAAACATTAAAGCATTTTGTTTGAATTCTAACAAAAAGTTTATAATTTGAGTTGTGTTCAAAAGTTTAAAATAAAACTGTATCCTTTGAGATTTTGAACTTGAATCCTAAAGCATTATTGTAGGATTGGAAATTCTTTACAACTTTGCTTTAGACATTTTTCTCACTAGTATTTTGTATCAATGGGAAATCTTGCTTTACAGAGGAGTCCCTAGAAGTTTCTCAAATTGCAAACGGGTCCTTCTAACTCCTGCCTGCTTCTTCTTCCTCTGCCACCGCCGCTTCCCCCTGCTCTGCTCCTGCCCCGCCGCTCACCGCCGGCGCCGCGCCCTAGGCTCCACCTCCAGCCTCTGCAAGCACCTACGCGTCGCCCTCTGCCTCTCCCACCTCTGCTTCCCTCTCTCCCTAGCGTCTCCTGCGCTCGCCACGCGCACGCCACCGCCGCTCGGCCGCCACCGAGCCGCCGCCGTGGCAAGCCCCCAAATCAAGCGCCCAGCCCTGTGTTCGCGCGCGCTTGAGCACTACAACTACCCCACCGAGCTGTTGGTCGCATTCTTCTCCTCCTCCACTCCCACGCCTCGGAACGCCGTCGCCATTGCCACCCGAACGCCGGCGAGCTCGAGCTCACCGTCGCCCCATCCCTCCACAGCTGCTCCGCCTGCCCTAACCTCGCCTTTAGCTCCACCGCATCCTCGCGCAGCTGTCCGGCCAATCTTTTCCCCCGCTCAGACGCCGGAGCGCCGCCGCCGTCGCTCGCCCCGACCGCCGGCTCGGTCTCCCGTGGACAGCCCACCTCCGGCCGCCTCAAGCCCCTCCAAGACCACTAGTGGGTAGCCTGAGATTCCCTCGTGCTCTCCCTCCCCTTGCCCCTCACCGCCGGCGAGCCCTATCGCCGGATTTCGGCCGGACCCGAGCTCCCACCGCCGGCCATGGTCATTGGACCCAATTGCATCGATTGCATTCTTTCCAAAGGGTTTTGTGCTAAATCTAGGGGCTGTTCTGTAAAGCTTGTTTAAGTCTTCTTTATTTCCTGCTGTGAACTTCAGAAATGTGTAGAAAATCATAGAAAAATCAGAAAAATACCAAACTTGTTGGGTTAGAGGTTAGAATCCTTGTGATGAATTCTACAACTTTTATTTCATAACCATGCTATGAAAGTGCATAGTTTGTTCTGTATTTTAAATGCAAGTAAAGGGATACTTTAATTAAATCTTGTAATTCATAGCTTTACTGCTGTTGATTTTTGGAGCATATGTTGCATATGAGTTGAGTAGCCTTGCGTAAATTTTGAGGCTTAGATCAGCTCTCTAGCTAGAATGTTTTTGCTATCTTCGTTATATGTTCATGAAAGCTTCACAAATTAATTTCAAAAGCATCTGTGCATATCTAGGGATGAAATTTCTACCATAACTTGATCTTTATAAGTATGATCCATCATAAAAATTTGAGAATCAGAAACCTAATATAACTTGAGTTATAAATTTCAAGCTTAAATTCAAAGGTAATTCATAAATAATAATTATTATGCATGAAAAATTATGAAACTTTTCTGGAATACTAGTCTTGAGTAGTTTATGATGTCCTTAAGTTCTGAACCCTAGTTTTTGTGTAAAACTCTAGTTATAATTGCATCTTGAAATTTCAATCTTGATCTTGTTTAATTTTGTGGCTTAGTTCATTTTAGAATAAAATTCCAATAAAACTACAGTAATCAGATCTAATACCAATCTATATTCAGTAAATTTTGTAGCTCCTGTTTTGAAATATCTTGCTCTGTAAAAATTATTCAAAGTTAAACATATTGTTTAATTAAGTGAATTGTTCTAATTATCTATTGTATAAAATATTTAGAGTAATGTTGAGTCAATTAAACCCACCTAGGATAATTTTCATAAGTATTAATTTATTAATTAATCCAAAGTTAACCATAATTAAATAATAACCTAAGGTTAATTACAATGTTTAGTTAATAAAATAAATGGAGATTGCTAAGTGTGTTTAGTTGTTGCTTATGGTAACCAGATATGCTACCTAATGTAGTTAGTTGGATGTTTAGGGTAACCCACCCTGTTGCTTAACGTGACTAATTAGTTTAGTTAGTACTCGATAAATGACTGCCCAGTGCAGGGTAGTTAGGTTGTTTGTTAAAATATAATATTCTTTTAATTGGATTGCAATTTTATTGTGAAATAACATAAAAGTGTATGCATTCCATAATTTATACCTTTGCACATCATGTAGACTCGACCACTCTCGCTGACGGGGATTATCAGCTGATCCCGGAACCAGAAGAAGGTTATTCTGAAGACCCTGGGAATCTCGTCGCGGAATTCTTTGAAGCCCCGAACCAAGATTCGGAAGATATTAATTTGACTAACCCCAACCCCACCAGCGAAGGCAAGCCCCGGACATAACCCTACTTTAATACACTGCAAACTATACTATTTATATATGTCCTTATGCATTAAGTTCTTAGGAGTTGTTTGGAAACCTTAGCTGCATAATTTCAGGAACCGATGTATTGAACACTAGTACTTGAGTCCGAATAGCTGCTCTGCTTATAGGGCCGGTAGAAGTCGAGTGATTTCCTGTCACTCGCGCGATATAGGAATTGTAATATTTACATTCCTGTTATCACTATAAGGATGACGGACGTGAGTTTTGTGAGGTATCATGGTTGAGATGATACCCCGTCTGTGTCGTGGAACTTGATAAGGTCGCAGGGTGTGGTAGCGGTGGTTAAGCGTTTGAAAGTACTAGCCACATGCCGTGAAATATGGTAAGCGGTAAGCCTAGTAGCCAATCGGCCCGAGGAGTGGACATACCCCCCACCACATGTATTTGCTTCTTTTGGTTACTTTGTTCGACGTGTAGGAATATGTGTTGCTGGGCAACCAGGAGTACGGGTTTTGTAGTCGCGCTACAGACGTACGTCCTGCACTTTGGAAGTGCGTATGGTCCTACAGTCGCTTGTGGTGGATCTGATCCACGAGTCGGAATGAAAGGCAAACGGTTGCTTCGGAACGACCCTTTGGTGTTCCAAGCGTGTGTGTTAGGTTTACCCTTGCAAGGTTGAATTCGATTCAGAATCGTCCGCTTCTCACGATGGTTGAGACTGCTTGATCCCTTTACCACATAGAGTAACAAGAGCAACTTTGTGATTATGAAAGATGATGTTTGGTTAAAGATTCTACCATGTTTGAGTAGTTATAGGTGCTTACCTAGAATGGTTAATCAACTAGAATCTGAAAGCTAAAAGTTGAAAATAAGGATCTACTCTTTGTTGCTTTTCAGCTGAAAACTTTACCCAGAACCTGAAAAGCCTTCATAAGTCTAGTTATGGGCTAAAGTATACCCAATCCCGGGTAAGTCTTGCTGAGTATTAGTATACTCAGCCTTGCTTTTGTTGATTTACCTCAGGTAATCCCACTGACGAACCAGCATTCATTACACCGTGGCCCTACCCTTTGCCTGATGGTTGGTCCGTGGAGTGGGATCCGTCCCCGGCCAACACCGATTCCACCGAGTGATATCATGGCAGGGCTAGCATGATATCTGTAATAACGACGTGTACGATATTTACGCTTTTAAACTCCGCTGTTTTGGCTTAAAAACTTAAACCTGTTTTGTAATAATCTCCCTTCACTGGGAACTGATGATGTTTGGTGTACTTTTGTAATATAACTGCCTGTGATGTAAAGTGTAATGGCTTTTATATCTCTGGACTCGTCTTCGTGCGAGGTACCTTGTTTGATCCTGCATTCGGTGGTTTATCGGGACGTTACCCGACAGGCCAAGGTATTATACCGTTTGAAGCACGAGGTAGCCCTCAAGAGAGGACTCGCGTACTTGAGCCGGTATAATTCAAGTTGGTTCTGCCACACGGACTGCCCGATGGAGATGGTGTCCTGCCTGCACACCAGCTCCCCTTGATCATCTGAGCCAAGCACTCGGAGGACCAAGCTTGGGAGAAGCCTGGGCGCATGGCGGCGCCCACCCGCTATCCCTTGACGCTCGGAAGCGTTCTTCTAGCACCAAATGCTAGAGGAACCACGGGCTCCATCAAGTGGACGCACACAAGCTGAGAGCAACTCCATTATACAAGACAAGGCTCGCCCATGACTTAGGTTCTGGATGGGTTCAAAAATGAGGTCCCGGGGGCCTCCATTTATAGTCGCTCGGGCACCCCCTGTCCCGAAAGCCAGCTTCTCTACATGGAGCGCGGCTCCGCCTCAAAAGGATGAAAATCCTCACGGGGAAACAGGGAAGAGCCCCTCTATGGCAAGCCGACACGATGGATCGGGCAGGCCTTGATGTTTGGCACCAAAAAGTAGGCAGATGGTACCACTGCAGCACACTTATTGCGCGGTCAGGTCAAGGCAACCCTGATTTACTTGCGGTCACAAGGGGGAGCCTCTCCTGCACGGTGTCTCTCTACAGCTGAGGCAAAGCGATGCGACCTCTCACTGTGAACAAAAGCATGGCGCAATGAGAATAGTGCCTTCGTGACTAAACAAATCACAAAGCCACTCTGGGGCCTCTGACGGGTTCAGGGATCCAGGGTCCCCAGCGGGCCCACTTCCTTCTAGCATTCTGGATGACCTAAGACTACGCGTGGGTCAACCAGGCGCCCTCCTAGGCCGTGGCTTTCCCTAGGCCGTCCAGGACCAAGGTCCCGACCGGCCGGCCGGTCAGCTGGAGCCTCAGCCCGCGTCCCCAACCGAGGGGACGACCGAGGCCTAGGTCCGTACTATGGTTCGGACCTAAAACGCCAACCAAACTCCGCCACGCATGTGTCACTTTCCCCAACCAACGAGGTTGGGGGCCGGTCGGGCCTGGCACACTGACCGCCCTGGGGGCCAGGTGCTGAGGATAAGGACGGACGCACCATAGTCAACTACCATACAGGGCCAACTACTCCCCCTACGGGGGTTACAGTCCCTCTTATTGCCGCTGCAGGAGGACACTATTTCACCTACCCGTCCTCACGAAGGGACGGGACGCAACATCAACATGACACGGCAGACATGCCTCCATCACAACGGAGTGACGGGGCGTAGCGCTAGGGACAAAGCGTGACTACCGTACCGTACTTATCGTCACACACTTCTCCTCGACCGATGGAGCATGACGCACAGGGACAAGATAAGACGGCCACCCCACGACGTAGGACTTGGACGACCCCGACTGACGGAGCTGACGACCCGACCGGCGAAGCAAGGAACACCCTCTCCTTCTATCTCACTCTTTCTACTTTTAGTCCCCCTGTAACGGATGACCCCCCCCCCCCCAGCTATAAAAGGGAGGGTCATCCGTCTAGAAAAGGGATCGCTCAAAAAAATTATCATCCACTCGCAAACTTGTAACTCCCCAAACTCTCACGAGCACCTAGGCTCAAGCAATACAACCGACTGACCCCGACTGGACGTAGGGCACGATTGCCTGAACCAATTTAAATCTTAATTCATTGTGTGCTAGGCCAATCCGATCACGACGCGCGGTTCGAGTAGATTTAGCTGCCGGATATTTTCGGAACCAACACCTTACTTTGTCATTTCAAACAACGGCATTACTTTTTTAGATGCCCCTTAAAACACATTCATGCTTTCAGCTTTCTTAATTCCTGCTAAATGAAATTCTTCTGGAAAATTAGGGTTCTATCTGTCAGTAGCTATATAGTGCAAGATTAACACAAGAGAAGAAAAGAGCAAAAGTTGGATCGACAATATGGGTTTTTCAAAGAGCCACGACCTCATACTAAGATAATAAAACAAATATGGTTTTATACAGTGATTGCTCGTGTGTTCATCTTAGTACTCAAACTTTCTTCTGAACAAGCAGGAGTGGAATGAGGTGTAGCCCATCTCAGATATGGAGGACTTCTCGAATTTTCTTGCCCACTGCGAGAAGGGAGTAGCTTGGATGGTTAGGTTTAGGGTGTTGAGTTAGTTTGTTGTCTACATTGTCGATTGTATGTCGTATTTTATATGACAGCTAGTAGAATTTTATTGTCTTGGTCATAGGTTATCTACTATACCGCTAGTAGCTTTTCATCTTGGTGTTGATGGAGCTTGGCGTTTGGATCAAGTTGGTATAAAGATCCCTGTAATGTTGATCTTTTCTCATAGTAATATGTGCGCTGAACATTATCAAAATTATATGCAACACTATTTATAGTTTCACTTTTGTGCAAAACTCGGAATTTGGATGGATTTATAGGGTATAAAAGAATCGTAGCTTTCTATTTTGTTATATATCAACACTGACAGTCCATTACAGCCCATCATGAGAAAAGAACATGGCTTTTAAGAAATATACCGGTCCCATGTTAGGACGTGGCAACGCCGCGCCTGCAGTTTTTAGTAAATACTAATTGACTCTTCCCAACCAAAAGCTTATTCAGATTTTTCTCTTATACTATATTGCGCATCAAAGTACAACCCCACAAATCACAGTACTCTCCACTACTCCTACACACGTACTTTTTCAATGGTCACCGCGGTGGTTAGCGTAAGACAAAAGACACACTTGCCAATGCCCTTCTCAACTAATAAGTGTGGTGTACGAGAGTGATGATATAATGATTCTCTAAAATTTACATATTATTTTTTACAAAACATAAAGTATTATTATATTTTTGTAATTTATATTCATATTTATTTTATTAGTTCTTGTTTTCAGTTGGAAAAATACGATGATGAACAATAAATAAAAAAAATATCATTGTTGTAATGTAGTTTCAACTTGGCATAGTACCCCATATATAGCGGTAGAGCACCTCTAGTTGAAAACTTCATAGTCAGCTCGACCTAGGGTGTGTTTATTTCCTGGGTCTAAAATTTAGAGAGGTCACATCAAAGAGAATTTTATCATTTAGAAGTATTAAATAAAGTCTAATTACAAAACTAATTGCAGAACCCTAGAGCTAATTCGCGAGACGAATCTAACGAGGTATATTAGTCCATGATTAGCGATGATTATTGTAGTATCACTGTAGCAAATTATGAATTAATTAGGCTCATTAAATTTGTCTCGTGAATTAGCATCCATCTGTGCAAAAAGTTTTGTAATTAGACTTTATTTAATACTTCTAAATGATAAGATTCTCTTTGATGTGATGGGTCTAAAATTTGGAGAGTAGGAAACGAACACACCCTAGTTTTGGTTGCATCAGGTTTTGCACGTTGGTTATTCCTCAACATGGCACGTCGTATTTTAGCTGAGAAAGTGGTTCACCCCTTAAGCCAACTAGTAGTATCGCCATGTCGGCGGTGGAATAATCCAGAAGGTTGGAGATATTTGCCCACTGGATCACACAGAGCGAGCACCCAACCAAACCGAACGCAGCCGCGGCAACCATTTCCGCTCCACCGCATCGTCCGCCGCCGCCAGTCACACGCACGCTTCCGGCACAGGCACAGCACGCCACGCCTCCTTCTTGACCCTCCCGTGCACCCGACCCCGCCGCGAAAGGCCCCTGGATCCGCCGCGCCGCCGTCGATCGACCGGGCCTGGGAAAGAAGATGGGGCGGAGGGGGGAGCCCTACTACGTGGAGGCGGCGCCGCCGGTGGACGTCAACAAGAACACCGAGTGGTTCATGTACCCGGGCGTCTGGACCACCTACATCCTGCTCCTCTTCTTCGCCTGGCTCCTCGTCCTCTCCGTCTCCGGCTGCTCCCCGGGGGCCGCCTGGACCGTCGTCAACCTCGCGCACTTTGCCGTAAGTCCCCAGTCCCCACCCACCGTATCTGCTGCGGATCTCGATAAGGCGTGCTCTCTGTTTTGTGGCTTGTTCCTCTATTCCTCTAATTGGGTTTGCTTCCGTCCGCTGTATCTGCGGGATTCGATCTGCCCAATTTGGGAGCTCTTTCTGGTCTCCAACTGTTCCTGGCCATTCAGGCTTGACTAAGACTGATTGGTTCCGGCGTGTCAAATATGTGAGAATATTCTTGCTTAGAGAAAAAGGGATAAATGGAGAATCTTCTTGGAGTCTCGGAGATGACATGGTGCAGAGGTGGATTCGGTGGATGATTCGAGTGAGGGGGGCATCTATAATTAAATTGCTTGCTCATACCATACCCATGGATACTTACGAATAAAGGGAAGTCATAGAAGATGCCCTTCGCTAGATTTTACAAGATGAAATATTAGTAGTATAAACTGCCTTAAATGAACTGTCTTTTTTCTGTTAGTTATCATAGATTTTATTCCCCACTTATTGCGTGTGAGATGGGGACTGCGTTTTTGCACAAAAGTCAAAACAAGCATGCGAACCTACGCCGAGACCATTTCTTAGACTATATGGTAATCAGATATTGACTATTGAAAGGTCCATCTATGTGCACTATGAAGACCTACTAGTTGGTGGACTTTGGTTTGGTTTCTAGAACAGGAAAGACCATTTGACTGCTCCTGGACAAGGCTCTCATGGCAAGCACTGAGTTATATAATGCTGTGAAATATTTGGACTTGCAGATGTCATGGTGGCCTAAAGATAAACATAGTAGATAATGGGTTGGTTGTATCATCTTGGGATGAAGACATCACATGTCTTGCTGGGCCAGGGACGTGTTTGAACAAATTACATTTTCAACTAGGATTCTAGGAAGAGGATTTTCATGTGACCAGCAAATTTGTACTGTTATTATTGTGTTATTAACCCAAGTTGTGACATACCTTCACGTTTTAGATGCTTATTCCAATATGTTTTTGCTGTAATCTTAGACAAACACATGGGTCGTGTACTGGTAGACAGACTTAAGTAGAAGAGTTAGGCCTTCAGTTTATGTTTAACTTGCCTATTATTATTCTGTTGTTCCACTGAAAACACTCTACTTTCAGATCACTTACCACTTCTTCCATTGGAAGAAAGGAACCCCATTTGCTGCTGATGACCAGGGCATGTACAGCCGATTGACATGGTGGGAGCAAATTGACAATGGCCAGCAGCTTACACGGAACAGAAAGTTTTTAACCGTGGTACCTGTGGTCCTGTAAGTTCCATCATCATACTAAATTGTACACTGTAAAATTACTTTATAATATGGAAACAAAGCTTTCAGTAAATGGTATCAAATTGATCAACATTGCTCGATTAATAATATCACATTTTGTGCATATCTAGTCCTTTTGGTTGGATTCATTTGCAAGCCTATATGTTTGCATGTCCATCAGACTATCTTTCAAAACTAGGCTTGTGCATAAGTCTGCTTGTTATCCAAATGGAAAGGTTCATGCCATTATATCTTTAGTAAACTGCAGAACAGGAGTTGGCATACAGGGAAAAAAGTTGAAATACGTAAAAGAAGTAAAGCACTTAAGCTAACTCATCCAATGAGCCAATCCTGAATGTTAGGGAAATTTCTCTTCTAGCTATTATCCAATTACGCATGCCTTCAAGGATTAATTTGATCACTGTGATCAACATGGTGAAATAAGAAAGAATTATGATTTTCACGAAGAATGCAGGGTTTGGCTGATGTTTGGTCAGTGTTAGTATCTGCCATTGCTGCATAGGTCGTTGAATCTGGACATTTTATTTCACTTCTTTTGTATTGTTATTCTGTTAGGTCGTATATTTTGTTAAACAGGTGACGTGATTGCCCATGTCATGAGAAGAAGGATAGTGAGCTTCTTTTCTGTTGTGTTAATTGTGTTCTGGTCCTGTGTTGCTTTTTTGAAATCACTTGGATCTTTTGATTCCTTTGCTACACTTTCAACAAATTTATGATTCTTGGTTTGGCGTCAACATTGGTGGAATATTGCATGCCATTAATCATGTTGCCGTATTGTTGAAACCAAGTTGATATAATCATATTGAGTTGCATGTCCTAAATTATGTTTCCTTTTCAGGTACCTGATTGCATCACACTTGACCGACTACAAACAGCCGATGTTTTTCCTCAACACGGTGGCTGTTTTCGTGTTGGTTGTAGCAAAGCTGCCAAACATGCACAAGGTCCGCATATTTGGAATCAATGCAGACATCTGAGGGCCACTTCAGGAAGTATCTGGATGTTGGCGTGCTCCAATGTCTGAAAGAGGGACGTGGAACAAGTGAATGCTTTGCAAAGGCAACTCAGTCGCTGCCTGTAATATCTGTGTAGATGTAGAAAGAACTGTAAATGTTACTCTAGCATACAAGGTTTGCCTGCAGACTGCTGTGTGTTTGTTGTTGCAGCTTCTTCCTTAAGAGTTAGTTCACCGGAAGTTTAGTCTGTTAGTGCAAGGAACACAGCAGAATGTGGATAAGAAAGTGTGTAGCAAATGCTGTTTGCTGTCTTGTATAGAATGGAACCCAGAATTCAGTGAAATCAATCTTTCTGTGGGTAGACCCCGGGGAAAACTGACACTCCCTCTTGTTTTGAGTTGGTTTTTTCAAAGTCAAACTTCATAAATTTTGGTTAATCAAAATATATGTGTGCTTTAGTCATAAAAATCATATGAAAGGACTCATATTTCAAATGTCTTTTAATATGGCATTGACTTTCTCGCAATCCATGATATATTGTAAGCAAAATTAATAGTCAAGTACATAACTCTAAATACCTCCCAAATTTTCATACGGCCACTGAAAACAAACAAAAGGTAGTAAGATGCTTTTCTTTGATCGCCACGTTGCTCTGCAATCTGCATCATCTTGTCAGCCATCGCAAGAAAAATTATCGAGCGACTCAATCACTTGTTTCTTCAGGCCGGGAGCAGCTGTGCATCACCAAAATTCCTTCGATAATCAATCTTGTAAACTAACCGGGGCGAACCGTCAGTCAGGTTGCTCTCAGTTGAGCCCGGCCCAACAAATCCGAACGTGAATGCAACCGCCGGTGCAGCCCCGCCCGGCCACATCAACCGACGAGCAGGCAGTTGCTCGATCGGGCCCTGACAGACGAAGATCGAGCGATGGGGTCCGTCGTGAGCTCGGCGGCGAACGGCGTCGGCACGCTCGTCGGGAACGTCGTGTCCGCGCCGTTCAAGGTGCTCTTCGGCGCCTCCTGCGAGTAAGTTCATCCTGACGGCATTCGATTTATTTATTTTTTCTGCAATTAATTAGCATTCAGGAGTGGTGGATGGATTACGCCGCTCTTCTTTCTTCCTTCTAATTTCTGCCAGAAAGTGAATTCCGCACGCCATTGATTGATGATAGCAAGTTTTCCCCTTTCTTTTTTTCTCGCTCTGTGTCAAAGGAGCGTTTGCTCGGGGACATGGGACCTGCCCTGCTTCATCGAGCACGTCTGCATCTCCAGCCTGCTCAGGCTCTTCTTGGTTATCATCGTCACCTACATTGGTATAAGAACACACACATCGAATGAATGGAGCATGCCATGCGTGTAGATCTTGTCATATCTGGTTAATGTATTACCTTCTGTTGGCACAACGTACAGTGCTGCTGTTCGGGTATGTCCTGTGCAAGCTGGGCATCGTCAAGTGCGTGGCCAAGAACGCCTTCAAGATGGTGTGGAAGCCCTGCTCGGCCTGCTGCGGCGTGCTCGGCCTCCTCTGGCAGAAGGTGCGCGACACCAAGCGCGTGCACCGCGGCCGACGCAGCCGGCGGGAGCGGGACGTCGAGCTGGGGGAGCCCAGCAGCAGCACGACCCGCGACGGCACGGGCTCATCCTCATCATCCTCCTCCGACGACGATGGTGACCACCGCCGGGGCGCCGCGGCGGGCAGCAGGTCGACGGGGAGATCGTTGCCGTCGTCGTCGTCGTCGGTGCGGGAGAGGAGGAAGGACAGGATCCGGCAGTCCCTGCGCCTGAAGAGGGTCAGCTCCAAGGTGGAGCGCGCTGCGAGGGTAAGCTAGGGGATCAGTGGACGGCAGCACCGCCACTCGACCTCGACCGGGCCGAAGAGAACGGAGGTGCCGCTGTCCTTGTCGTCACGGCGCGAGCTGGGCATGGCTCGCCGGCGCGTGGGCACAAGCATGGGCACTGCCGCACATTAAAGTCGAGCCATGGCGATTCGACGCGACAATACGTGATGCCCCATCAATGACTTACGGATCCCATTCCACGGATCGATCTCGATCGTCCATGCTCTGGTGGTAGATACATTACTTTGGTTAATTGCTTATAGGTTGGTAAATACTGTACCAGAACTTCGTGGTGAAAAAGTTCATTGCACATGGTATGGTAGTTAGATAAAAGAGTTGTTGATTAACCTAATTACAGACGCTGGTCCAAACGTTAGTACTGTGCCGTTGTAAAAGATGGTTAACTTATTATTGTGTTGTCTAATAGGTGGTCTCATGTATTACCACATAATCTTGAGACTGTCTGTTTAGTTGTTTCATGATAACGCATGAGTCCTAAATTTATGCATGAGCCAAATCAACATTGTGATCTTTTACGTATTCTCACTTTGTAGATTTTTATGTCACCGTGGTGTTGTAGCAATAAAGCACATATCACATTCAGCTCCACTAGTTGTAGGCAAATTATACACGAGAAGTATGGTACATATAGATAGATATTCAAATAAAATATTTATTGTATACTATACAAAAAGATAAAAAAAATGATCACATCTCGATGAAAAAGTTCATGCAAATAACTGATACCAGAGGGCAATCATGAACAGCAGCTAGCTAGTCGCGTATATCAGAAAACCCTTGCTAATTAGTAATTATTAATGTAATCTAGTAGCAGAACATCGAATACACATACACACATGCGGTCTTGGATTGATGCCGGTGACGAAGATGCCGCCTGGGGTGCTGCAGCCGCCGGCAAGCTCGCTGGCCGCGACGAGGAGGGGCGCGTTGGGTTCGGGCCCGGTGACGAAGATGCCGCTGGTGTGCTGCAGCCGCCGGCAAGCTCCCTGGCCGCGACGACGAGGTGGGTTCGAGCGTCGGGACGTGCCCCCTTTGTGGCAGCCGTGCCATATGCTTCACCGGTAAAGCACCGTGGCCTGGTTCGTCGCCTCATCGGAGAGACGGAGAGAGAGTTGCCAGCAGATGGAGACGGTGAATCGATTTCGCGCGCGAGGAAGAAGAATTTAGCGCGGCGAGAAGGAATCAGCACTGTAGATCCAGCGAGGAGAAAAAATCGCTTCCTCTGGCAACGACCGGGCATACAACGGTGGTAAAGTTGGTCTCATCGAGTGAAAAAATCGTTGATGAGCCCGTTGTTTTACGAGACAACAGCTTTTCTCTCTCTCCTCCTCTTCTCTTCTCCATAGGAAAAAAAAATCTATACAGCTCTTCATGAGACAGCCTACAAAACCATTAATATATATAGCAATATATTTGCTCTTTTGCCCTACAAACTGGCAGCTCTGTAACGCCTGTTTGCCTTGGGTAAGATGGCTCGGAAGGAATCAACTGATTTACTTTCAATAAGATAGACAATTGTAGTACTTCCTCTATCTGAGTTTGTGCAAAGTTAACTATCCTATGTTTAATCAAATTATAAAAATAATAATAATATTTATGATGTAAAATGAGTACAATTAGATCTGTTGTCAAGTATATTTTTGTAGTTGATTTAGTCAATATGTACTACAAATTTAGTCAAACTTAGTATATTTTGATTGATAAAAAACTCAAGAGTCCTTTCAGCTTGCTCCTAAACTCAGAGTTTTCTTGTGTCTGCTGGGGTGGGGTGGGGCGGGGCGTTGGGGTTAGGAGGTGGGGGCGGTTGGTCGGTCGGGTCATGGTCTCATTGGCGTGAGAGAAGCTCCACCATTATTAATATTTAGAGACGGAGCAACAGGAGATAGCATCTACAAAGGTTATTTTAAAATCTACTCGCTGAATAAGATTTAGAGAGTTATTTGAGTAAAAATTATTTTCTATATCTTTATATTTTCTAACAGATTTTCTATACCTATGCGTAGTCTAGAGAGCAATTCTCGCTCTCCATCTAGCGAGAAATCCGGAACAGAGGAGGTCTATATTTAGATATCCAATTGAAAAGAGTTAGTTGGAGAGTAATTTTTAACCAAGATCTCTATTTCTAAATATATAAAGAGTCTCTTGGAGATGCTCTTATATCAACGCACGAATTGCATAAGCTCCTTAATACTTGCATAACTCCGAACCTCGCTAGCGATATGCTGCAAAACGGTCAGCTCCAACTCTAATGATACGATGCCGTTGAAACATATCGATGTCGAGGAACTTGCCGATCCGGGTTCGAGTCCCTAGTTACGAGTACTCATATTTTTTCTAAATTTATTTTAGGATTTAACCGGCGTTATTCTTTCAGTGGTAGGTAATGTACCCGTCGATAGTGAGACGGGCTCAATCTCTTGGAGACGCCTATGATAATTTCGTCAATCTCAAAAATATGCAAGCTCAGTCTTTTGGAGATGCTCATCACTATTAGAAAATATGCCAAAGATCAACCCTAAAAGTACTTTTGAGGTGGATGGAAAGATTAGAGAGTGGTAACACCACGTGGTATCTAAGACTAGATATTGGTAGCGGGTGGTGCTACCACCCGGTACTAAATGTTCCATCCACACCCGGTACTAAGGATCCTCCACGGATTACTTCAAATAGAATTATCTTCCTATCAATTATAATTGTTGTGTATGTGAGATGGTAAGGAAGGTACGTGCAAAGCAAGAGGTTGCAGAGGTTGCAGGTTCGAATCCCGGCCACTGGCATGTGCGCATGTGCAGGTCTCTTATTGGATTTAATATATTTTTTTGATAAAAATATTTTGGTACCGGATGGAATCTTCACCCGGTACTAAATAGAGCCTTAGGCACCGGATGTTTTACCCGGTGACGAAAATCCAGACTTTTAGTCTCAGCTTCGCGGTACGGGTTAGGAGCCGGTGGGTAAGGCACCTATCATCCGGTATTATAAGACTTGTTTCTAGTAGTGCTACTGTGTGCATGTATTCATCTTCGATCTCGAAAATCTTCCGATTTAGTCTCTCAAAAATACTTATTAGAGATGGGAGTTGCGTGCCTCGGGGCCGAACTGGCGAGCAGCCGACTCGTGCATGGCTCCGCCAGGCATCCGTACGGAGGTTGTGGTGGAATATGATTTCAAGTAATTTACAGAGGTGATTAAAATACTAATAATGTGGGCCCCTATGGCTCAGTGGTAGAGCGTCGGCTTCGTAAGCGGAAGGTCTGCAGTTCGATCCTGTATGGGCCATTAGTTTTTTTTATTTGTAATGACCATGTTTTTTTAAAAGCTATGTGACCATGGTTTTGGTGTTGCCGATACATGAAAACAAAACAAAAACAAGAACTTTCTAATCCTCTTTTTGGTAGTCCCCGGAAGAATACTTCAAGTCAGATTTACTTTTGATCCTATATGCCAATTTTATGGTGGTGTGCCATTGAGAAGAAAATAGTATTAAGCATTTTAGTTGCGTTCTTATTATCATACGGTATTCTCTTGGAATTGCGTAGAAGTTGTCCTATAACAAATCGTTAGTTGCGTAGAAGTTGTCCTATACGGTATTCTTATTATCATACGGTATTATCATACACCATTTTAGTTCCTGTTACCATGCGCTTGATTCAAGGTCTGGTGCCCAAGAAATTTTTTTTGAGGAATTGGCCGACAAGTCAAAGATCCTGAATTATCTGATAGAACTCTTTCTACTTTTCATCCCACCAATTACTTTTCAGCAATACTCGAGGCAGAAACATAGTGATTTTATTTGTACATGCTCTACTGTTTGCTGGAAAACTATAAGAGATTCTCTTCCAAAATCACAACTTCAGATATAACTATCATAATCATATCCAAGCTATGCTGAGGAAAGTTGGTATTGAACTTGGAGGTTTGTTGTCATTTCAGAAGTCACTGCAGTACATAAGGAATCAGTAACAGTTTTTGTTTGAATTCTGAAAGGATCTAATGTACAAAGTAAAACACATTTTCTAAGCATCGGCTTGCAACATTAGTCACAAGACTCACAGCTCAAGCTTCTGCCCTCGAGAACAACAGCCCGGACGAACATTATATTTTCCGCTATGTATGTACTGCTAGCGAAGTGAAAGCTCAGGGGTAGTTGACCTGGGAGCGGTACGTCTTCCCGGCCTTCCATGCGGCCGGGATGGCGTCGTTGACGACGAGGATCCTGCCGGAGCCGGAGGTGAGCCGGAGCCCGAACGGCGCCCTGAGCTTCCTGCCGTTGTTGAGGCGCCACGTCGCGCCCCAGTTGTGCGCCATGGGCTTTGAGGTCGCCGTCGCCGCCCTCGAACTCGACCAGCACGTCGAAGTAGAACGGGTTCGCGCCCTGGTCCACCCTGAACGCGACGCTCATGCCGGGGTACCTGCACGGCATCACCCTCATGTACTGGACTCTGAGCACGCCGCCGGCGCGGAGCCTGTCGGCCATGCCGCGCCTCGTCATGGCGCCCATGGCAGCGCCGCTCATGTCGAAGTGGGCGGCCTCGCCGGGGAACAGCCCGCCGGGGGATCGTCCGTGATGACGACGGTCACCGGCTGGCCGGAGCAGGCCGCGTTGCTCGCGCATTTGACCTGGACGGACGCGTTGTCTTAGCACTAATTGCGGTTTTAACATTTGTTAAATGTATACGTGTGCCAGCAGTAGGGCGTTCTGCTGGCGTAGGTACCTCATAGCAGGCGCCGCAGCCCTGGCCTCCCCTGTACAGCGGCGTGCTCCCGGCGGCGATCATCGACGAGAATGGCCGCTTCCCGACGGCGGTCCCGTAGCCGCACGCGCCACCTGCATGCATGCATATGTTTCTACCCATTAGTCTCAGTTCAGCTCCGGCACGGTCACGCGCGTCGGCACAGGCATCGATCGCCTGCATTGCACGCGCACTAACCTTCGCTCCCATCACCGTTGGGGGCGCCGTAGTACGTCGCCCCGGCGCCCCCACAACCAGCCGCCGCTGCCGGCGGCGAGGGGCTAGCGGCGTGGTTGCTGCGTGGCTTTGGAACAGTAGTTGGCTGCGGCCGCTCGTGGCTGATCGACTTTGGCTGGGACGATGCAGCTAGCTTGAAGTTGTAGTTGGTCGGCGGCGTAGGCGTTGGCTTTGTGAGTTTCCGGAAGCAAGCAATGGGGCTCAACAGAAGCGAGAGCACCACCACCATTGCGCCCAACAGTAATGTGTAAGAAGGTTTCGCCATTGCCAGCTGGCCTAGCAGCTTACCTTAGCTTGTTGCTGGAGTGCTCTATGAGAGTTGCATGCAGCAGTGGTGACGACAGAAACGAGTGTTTATAGGGCATGCATTCGGGGCGGATGCACAAGAACAAAGACGACTTTGGGGATTCTAGCTACTGGTCGAATTATTAGGGCGAACGTGACAAGTTGGTGTGTTAATTGGCCTGAAAAAAGTCTAAGCAGAGTAGCAGACATGTTTAGTCTGCACCACCTGGTCATTGACAAATAAATGGGTCGCGATTGAGTACGACTACGAAATGTCCTCTGTAATATATGATGTAGGATCTGGCTAGCTTACAGCCGGCCGTAATATTACCTTCCCATACGGTCTGCTTTCCAATTTTGGCAACCCCCGCCTCCCCTCCCTTTCCCACAATTTTTAGCGCCAAGCAGCGCTGGTCGGCGCTGAATAAGCAAAAACCCATGGTCCCCGCAAACACCTTCTCCCTTCCCCCTCCTGCCAAATTGCCCAGCAAAAGGAACTGGAAATCCAGCACTGCCACTGCCTCTTGCCGCACACAAAAGCAAAACAGACACATTGGTGGGTCCAAAGAGATTTTTATATGTGCCCATCATCTACAGATGCATGTTTTTCGGGTTCCAGCAACAAAAAGAGATCCACAGAAAAAAAAAGACATCCCCTGATGCAAAAATGCAGATCTTGTGTTACAAAGTTGCTAGAAGTGCAAAAACTGAACTTCGTCCGGACAAGACAAATGTGCTGGATCCACCTCATTGCTCCCCCCTCCCAAAAAATTTCCACTGTTGTAGATGCGTACCTGTAAGATTGAAAATCTGGAACAAAATTAGAAAATTGAAAAAAGAAATACAAAGATTTGCCTGGGAAAAATGACTGAACTACATGCTTTCACAATACATTATTGCCTGATGATGCATATTTAGTTGCCTTTTGATGCATGTAAAAATGCTTTGGTGCTCCTGCTGTCTAATCAGTTTTGTGACTTGCTGGAAATGGTATGTGTAGGGAAATTAAAATGGATTTAAACAAGCTTCCACCCAAATTTGATTATGATTTTCTAGATGATTCAGATACCAATCCTCCCTATTGCACTCAACCAGTCCTTGGGAGAGAGGAGTAAATGACAATGAGCATGATCCAAAACTTCAAGACTCAACTGTTTTGGGTAACAATATAGCTGCAGTTGGCAACAATTTAGCTGTTGTTGGCAACAATTTAGCTGAAATCACCCCTGATGTGCATACAAAATGCTGATAACCCACCAGATGTAGCAATTGTGGAGGAGATTTGGTCAACACCTACACTGGGCAAATGTTTGGTACTAAGCAAGAAGCAAGGGAGTTCTACAACTCATATGAAACCATGTTATTGCCTAATGATACCTTATATTTTGCCTATTAAAGTATAGAAATTTGCCAATATGAAACCATGTTATTGCCTAGGGAGATTTTAGTACTGAGTGGGAGCCAAGACGGGTTAAAAGCGCATCCATCGAGTGCTTAAAGAAGCATGAATGGTGTGCTTATATAACTCTGTTTTATTTACAAACAGATTCATACAACTAAAAAAGGTGAAGAAAAAGAGGAACTCATATATGCTGTACTTATGTAAACACGCAATTATATTGTTTGTACTTGCGCAATTATAAATGAATTTTGCAACCGTAAACTGATCACTGACAGCATACAATAGATTGTTGCTTAACGATGAGGTGCTTGTTATGCTACAGGTTTGAAAAAGACAAAAAATACTGCATAGAGAATGTGCCCCCTCCCCATCACAGCCTAAAAAAATCCTACTACCCACTAATTAATTCCGAACTAACATAGAGCTACCATAAGTAAAAACTACTATCAGCCATTTTTATTCGAGCTATGTGTAAAACTACTAAAAACAAACTACCATAAGTAAACAGGCAGCACATAGCTAGAATCAGTCATCAGACACAGCCCCCTAAGGCTAATTCTACCAATCAGTAAACTGCAAAAATTCATGGAAAGCCGAACTAGCAAAGCTGCATTCGTAGGTTTGCAAAGAAACAAAAAAAAACCTATTCCAAGTTTTTAACTATATTTCCAATTCAGTTGAACATAGTCACAAAGTATTTCCCATCTGCTGCAGTAACTTTGTAAAGTGATATTGTTGTCCAAATCGCAGAATCCCAGCACACCTGAAGGTCAGGGCACTCCTCCCTAGAAATCAAATGTAGAAAGCACGGTAGCACTCCAGAGCCGATCACCTTGTCAATCGGGGGGTTCTCTGATTTTTGTTACCATTGTTAACGACCAGAGCAGTTTACATAAACTCGAGCTGCAATCCAGACAATTAAATGAAGAAAAAAGATTGGCTACGAAGTCAGCAGAATCCATTGACGAATCTCTCTTCAATTTTACAGAATCGAAAGAACTCCCACCGTCCCACTAGTTCTGTTTCGAGAAAACGAGACGGCAAGAATGAGAAATTTTGTTGGCAAAGTAGAAACGCACCGATCGAATGCAGGTCCCTGAACTCTCTGACGGACGGCCTCCAACTACATTCTGCTCTCATCCGAAAACAACCGCTTAGCCAACTGCAGCAGGATCCCCAGCAAACGCAAACGCAAGTTACGCAACAAAGGCGGGCAAATCATGAGACTGAAGAAAGAGGCGAGGTGCAGAGCCAGCAGAGCAGGTAGGATCGAGAAGAACCATGACGAGAAACCTCACCTCCTTGTCGACGGCTAGCGGCGGGTGCTGCGCCGCCGCCGCCGCCGCCGCGGCCCTTCGCCAGCGCGCTGCCGCGGCCGCCCTTGCAGATACCGACGGTGACGTCGACGCGCTGCGCCGTCGCCGCCCCTCGCCCGTCCACCGACGCCTTGAAGCCGCTCCGCCGGAGCTCCGTCCGCTCGCTGGGCCGCAGCGGCATCGCCTCCTCCCCCCGATCATCTCGCCGGATTCCAGATGCTTGCACTGATGATCTCCACCAAATCAAAATGGAAAAAATCCACACATCAAAACGACGAACAGGGGGGATTTTGCTCGGGCGCTCAGGGGTGGGGAGAATCACTTACCTGAGCTCCCGAACCGCCGAGGATGCCCGTCGGGATCCAGAGGATGGCGCCGATGTAGGAGATGAGAGCGGATGGAGGCGAATCGCCGGTCGTTGCGAGCGATGAAAGAGGAGTGAGAACAACCAGAGAGAGGGGGAACGAAATGAACAGGCGTCCCGAATGAATTTCTCCACCACTCTCTCACCAGCCTCCTCGAATGTGGGACCGCCCGATCAGCTAAACGTGGGTGCGCGGTGGATGAAAACAGCCGTGCAATTGGACAAACGTAGGGCCGACTGTAGTTGAGTCTTTAATATAGAAAGTGTTTGCTTCAAAGTTTAGAGTATGTTTGGTTCAGCTATAGATTTCTGAAAATCTGATTTCTAAAATCAGCTGTGGGAAAGCTACTGTGAGCTGACAGCTGTGGAAAAGCTGAAAGTTGTTTGGCTGAAACAGCTGTCAGCTGTGGATTCCTGTACACGAGCATGAATTAGTTCATACAGTACAAGCCAAGGAGCATTTCGTTTTGTTAGAACAGCACTTTGAGTGAGAACCACTCTATTGATAATTTATTTAAGAACAATACTTTTCAATACAAATCTTGCGGCATCAATTTTGTGGTTCAAAAATGTATTGATACATTAGTTGTGGCTAGATTCTGATCCCAACGAAACAAAATACATGGCATCTCGACCTAGTAGTTGCTAGGACCTGGGAGAAGTACTATAAAACCCTCTGTATACTAGTGATTGGCGCGCGCCCATACGCGCGACTAAGCAAAATGTGAATTTGAGCATGGTATTGATTTGTCCACTGCAGGAGATTCAGTTGGAAATATGATCCTTCAAGAGTGCTGTGTGCTAGTACAACATCTCATTCACATGTGTTTGTAAAATATAAGATGTAATCTGGTAGAAAATGGGAGATCTAAGTTGGTTTCTGGGAAGGCCCGCATTTTTTTCAACAGCAAGATATATATCATGTACTGAAAGAGTTGGTGTATGGTGTTGATGGATTAAGCGGAGTGGCTATAAGTGTATTTTTAAGTTTTTGCTTTTTGTCGTAGATTGTTTTTCATTTCTACAATGGATACATTCCTTTCAAAAAAAGCAATGGATACCTGTTCACTCTGTGTTGTAGCCTGCCACATGAAAAAAATGCATATAAATAGTTATGGTTGAAGAATTCAGAACAATGTAGATGTGTGTTACCATATCTTTTAGTTATGGTTGAAAAATTCAGAACATAAACCTTTACTACTTGATGCAGGGCGAACACATATCTTTTAAAGCAGGACAAACAAAGTAGTTTTCTGTAGCTGCACAGAAGCAGAGTTGGTTGGTATTGAGTAGCTGCTTGATGAAAATATAATTGGTATCTCTATGTGAACAGTACAGTTCTATAAAGACTTTTTCGCGACTACTAAATAGGCATGGAAATGGGAGTTTTTAAATGGTGTTTATTTTGTATGTATAGTTTAAATAAGAAAAATGGATCTTGTGAATCGTAGTGTCAATGTTATTATCAGCACCAGCATAAAAAAAATGGACAAGCCCTGCAATACAGATCATCTGCTTGAGCTGTGAAACCTCACTGCTGTGCCCGACAACTACCTCACTGCTGTGCACGACAAGTACTTGAGCAGTTGAGCTTTGTTCAAAACTTTCAACCAAACCGCGTTGTTCTGCATGCGTACTGATAATTTCTTTTTTGTTAACATCACAAAAGGAAAATATTATGCATGTTAATGTTACAACACTGTTGTTGCCTATAATCTGTATACATTTAGAGTTCCCAATAAGTACAGATTTAAATAATTTTACATTTTATTCTATTCTCCTTTGTTTCCTCTAGACATGTACGAAGAAACTCGAGTTACAAATTAGCTCGGCAATTGAATCAGTCAATTAAGCACGGCAGATGTTCCCATGGGCCGCTGTCTTGACCCCGACCCGGCCAGTGGCCGTCACGAAGGCCCGGTTGAACGCAGCGCCGCTCTGGGCCCAGGCGTCGACGGTGGGCCTGGACCTGAACCTCGGGTCGGTGTAGAGCACCTGGTCCAAGGCCAGCAGGCCCTTCCCGGCCTGCAGGTTCCTGAAGTACTGATGTCGAAGGTCACCGGCCTTACCGGGTCCATGGACATGGCGGCCCTCGGGTCGACGTTCGCCGGGCACTCCGCCTGCAGCTGCGTTGCGTACCCCGACGGCCCCTCGAGACGCCGCGCCGCAGTGCCGAAACAAGGTGTCCTGTGCCGACATCCTCACCACGGCCACCTGAGACACCATAGCCCTAGTACGCCATTGCCATAGTAACCGTCTCATCCCTTGCCGAAACCGGAACCAAGCAAATCCAAGCTGACAGACATCAATCAGGCCGGCAGCCCGTCATACGCGGAGGAGCTAGGGCGGCTGGACGGGCTGAGGTCGACGAACAGTAGCGTCGACGGGAAGCTGCTGGCGCCCTTCTTCAACCTGGACCAGCTCAACAAGATCCAGCACAACGGATATCAGAAAGTTATAGAAACCAACACGCACACAGCAGCACGGAGCAACGACTCTAAATACAGGTAGGACAAGCAAGATAGGCGACGATTTTAAAATGTGCAGTAAGTGAGACCGCCCAACGCTGAAGAAGCAGCATAGAGAACGATGAGCAAGTGCAAAAACCAGACGGGTAGAGAAACTTATTTTGCGGTGCAAACAGAAGCGAACAAGAAGCAGAGGTGCACAAAATAAAATCGAAGAAAGAAAAAGAGTACACACAGATTGTTAGCCAGCCTCTAGCAGCATTGAGTAGGAACCTAGGTGCATGCAACGAAGGTGCAGAAAACAGCACGGGAGGGTAACCAGCGCCTATATGTACCGCTGAAAGAAATGCAATTTGGCCAGACTACAAACGTAAGGACCTGACAGAAAGCTTGCACGTTCACAGTGCGTTCAATTCTAAAACAGTAGGCAAGTCGTGCTCACCGCGGAGACGGAGCGTGGCGACAAGAAGGCGTCTAGGCGTGGCGAGCTAACCGGTCTGAAAAAGTCCTAATGAGAAGGGGTACCAATTAACGTAACGTATCCTTGAAAATCAGAAGCGTGAAATAAAAGAACTGGCTTGGTGAAAACTAACTGCAGGCAAATGGAAAGCGGACGACCCTGCAAGAACTAATCAGCGCACAGAATAACAGGTAACGGGAACAAGCAGAGGCCAACGCATGCACAGGACTACCAGCAGGGATTGGGAGGTCGTTAAACCGAAGCAAGTAAACAAGGTGCTAAAAAAAATTGGGAGGAAGAGTTCACCTCCGCCGCGGCACGGCGGCAGGCAAGCAGAGCAGAGGAAGAATCGTGGGCAGTGGACAAAGGATCATGTCCAAAGGCGAACGGGGCCTGCAAATTAAGACAAGAAGATGAAAGCGCACGTAGTGCATAAAAAATCGGCTGACAAAATGGAGAGTAGCAACGGAAATACTAAGTGCAGAGGTAAAAGGAAAGCGAAGTCGTATCGCAACTAAAAAAAGAAGAGAGGGACCAATGAAATTAGAAGACTACAAACAGGCACCCTAGGTTTTTTTTCTCCAGGCGCATGCTCATAACAGGCCGGACTTTAAAAAGGGAAACGAAAGCAAAAGCGGAGACGGTCGAGGCAAAAAAGACACGAATGGGAGCAGGTATCTCCATTCGACAACGGAATCTCGGAACGAAGCAACGACATCACGGAAACGAAGCAAGAAATCCAACCTGCAGCGCATGCAACAACCAGGAAACCTCGAAAAGGAACAAGAAATCAGCGAAATCTCTGATAACAGGAAAGCAAGCCAAACTGGAGCACAGGCAGCAACTAGGAAATCTCGAAAAAGAACGAGAAATCCAACGTAGAACATCTCTGAGCAGCGAAGTAGCGAACAAAGAGGAGGGCGGAGCAAGCGAAGGCAGCAGAAACTTACCGCGGAAGCAAAGGAACATGTGAGGAGGAGCAGTGAAGCGCAGGCTGGAGTTTATCCCGCGTCGCCCGCAGACCACCGCGACGAGTCACCGTGGTAAGCCGACACCACAGCAGTGAAAATCCACGCGTCATGGTGACGGAGCGTGTACGCGTACGACGGAGGCAGACGCGAGCGACAGCGAGGCAGCTGCTCGGTACAGCAAGCGCCACGAGCCAGCCGATAAGAATCGAACGAGCGCTCGATTCACCAAGCGCTGCGGGCCAGCCGATCATGATCCAGCGAGCAGCAGATTTCCCGACGACGTGGCCAGGCTGCGCGGGCGCCGAGCCCGCCACGAGTACTGGTTGTTGCAAGTTGGAACGGTTTTGGTCCCAGGAAGTACCGGATCTTCCAGCTCTAGTTAGCTAATGCAGGCGATCCATCATGTTCTGCAACTGGCAGGAACGTTTACTTCTCGCCCCCCCCCCATCATACGAGTTAGTTAGGATATATACATGTATAGTATATCACAGATGATTGATCAGTAAATAATTGTAAGAACCGTCAAATTTAATATCATTTTAAGCGAACGGCCGGTCATTAACACTAAGATGAGAGCTAACACGCGCTCGCGCTAAGAGCGTGCCACGTGTTAACCCATATCTAAGTTATAAATGACCAACTTGTCATTCGCCAAAAATAATATCAAATCTAACAGTCCCGGTGTGTGCTCCACCATATGCCCAAGATCATGCATACACACATACCGTTTACAATCTCATACATCGCCGATGGATCATAAAGAGAAAATTTTAAGCAATAAAGGTTACACTAAACAACATTATAAGTTCAACAAAGGGATAGGTTCGAATCCAAAATTTAAGGTTCCACAACAAAATATAAGCCTCGGTCTCATTACTTAACATTAGAAAGGGATATAGTTTATCAAACTGAAAGTCGAACATGTCATCCCCAAAAGAATGAGTTCGCAGCGGATATCTAAATAACGATAAAATGATGGGGTCTTGCTCAAGGACACCATCAAGGCCGCATCGACCTACTCCTCGCCCGCACCGGAGTCGGCGGGATAGAAGTGGCCAAACACAACCTCCGGCTCACCTGCAACTTAGTTAACAAAGCAACATGAGTACAAAGGTACTCGCAAGACTTACACAAATTAGTTAATAATCAAGGATTATGCAAATGAAGACTCATAAGATAAGACTTTAGGGTTAAGTAATTTGCATAAGCACGAGCTCTCTAATCCAACACCTAGCTTCCTAGTATTTTAATTATCTTGCCCAAACCATCTCAACTTTTAGTTGATAAATCACAACACAAATGAGTATCAAGAGTTGACATGAACCAAGTCCGACAAAACGATACTTCTACGAAGAATTCATTGGATTTTGAGCTTGCTCATAACTGAGAGCGCAACAATTTGAATTGATTCATTATCCTTGCAAGGGTGTACTTCTTTACCCACACGACACAAGGACTATGCGACTCACCCAACTGATCACGTTGAGCAAGGGGGTACTCGCATCAACTTTTCCCGACAAGTCTCAACCATTGAACATCACGCCTAACTTGAGCGGAGAGTTACCTAGGTTCACCGGGGACACCCCTAAGCCTCCCTACAAAGCCCTATAGCCACACATCTAGGATCGTGCATCAAGGATTAATAGTTAGAAGGTAATCGGCTCATCCATACCAATCATATGTGGTAGTACGATAACATGCTCAAAACCGAGGTCATTCACGGACGGTCCTTAACCGATTCAAGCGGACTATGCCTACAAGACTCCTTTCTCGAGGCCCTACATTCCGCCCACGAAACCATTTCTTTTCCAACTAGACCAATACAACTTTCAACATCTCAAACCCGGACAATCCCGAGCAAGGTAAAAGTTGTGTATTGTGCAAGTGATCCTATTCCTAACAATTTCTCCCAAGTTACAGATTAATTCTAAGCATGGCTAAGCATTTATCAAATTTATTAGTTACTAACTATAAGTGTCAAGACATGGGTATATAGAAGTAAGGGAGGTCAATGTATAAAAATAGGATTGACGATGCAATAGATAATATTTAGTATAAACATTTATACCCGAGATAGCTAAATCCAAATCAAATTAAGTGGGTCAATGAATCATGCTTAGCTGCTTGCCTTGGTTATCTTCTGGCTCGACAACAAATTCAACTCCCGGCTCGGTTTCGACGATCTCGGCGGGGCTCAACAGGCTCGTCCTTCGTCGTTTCAATCACTATAATGCATGAATAAAATGTATGCATTAACATGATGTTGATGATATAAAAATGATATGATGAAATGAAGAATGAGCATCACATTTAACAAGGAAGCTCGCAAACACTAGATAAGGAGCTCGCCGATTACGTTCGCAAACATAAGGATAAAAATGAGGATTGCTCAAAACAATTCATATAGCAAGCATAAATCAAGATTTAATGTTTGCATACAGAGGACATCATAAGGAATTTATAAGGGTTGGATTTGCAATAAAATTATTTTATTAGAATTATTTAAGAAATCTACAATTTTTAGCAACTTTAAACAAGTTAAATCTTAAAAGACATGTTACACATTTGTATAAATTCTCAGGAAATTAACAGAGAAACTAGACATGAAGACAAAGCTAACAAAAGTAGTTTGGATATTTTATCATCTTTTAAGCAAAAGTTATAAATTAGACAAGCTTGCAGGCAGAAAATTATTTAACACACCTATCGGAGGAAATCTCCAGCCGGGTGGCGGAAAGCACCCGTCTAATCCTAGTTAAGGATGGGTTTGGAGGAGACTTAGGAGCGCTCGATCGATGGGCAGATGAACGCAGGTAGGACGCAAGGATTTAGAGTGGTTCGGACCGCCGGAGCGTAATACCCTACATCCACTTTGGTGTTGTATTGACTGTGTAAGCCTGGATGGAAACTAGCGTGAGCTTGTCTGGAACTTTGTGTGTCTAAAAAACTTGTCCTCTAACGAGTACACTCTCTCTTTTATAGTTCAAGGGAGGTGCTTACACTGTGCGGGACCCCGACAGGTGGGCCCGGCCAACTGGAGCCTACTCTATGTGATATGGAGATCTCCATCTCCAGCCTCTCACTGTAGTCTTCGCGGTTGGGAAGATAATGTGCGTATCCACGGCCTGGGTACGGTCGCGTGTTGCCTTGTAGGCACAGTGACTGCTGTCAGTGTTACTCAACAGTGGAGCCGTGCCACCACTGTTGAGTGAGAACCTGTCAGGCGAAGGAGCAGCGCTGACCCGCCGCGCCGTTGCCTTCACGCGCACTGTAGCAGCGCAGGCCTCGGCTCTCCTGTTGCAGGCCATCATCACGCACGCGCGCGGCGCCGTGACAGGACTGTACGCCGCTTGCGCACAGTAACGGTGATACGACGCGCCGCCTTGGAAACAGGCAGGCTTACCGTGGTGTCAGCCTACCTGCCCTGTGTGTCAGGGGAAGGCCACACTTTTTGACTTGGGCGCGCCCGGCCCAGCTACCGCATTAAATGCTGGTAGGTCGCCTGGAGACCAGCGAAGGGCCTCTTGCCACAGGCACATGGCAGGCCAGCCCCACCCCCACTGTGGGGGTGGCACATGGTGGCACCGGACCCCTTCCCGGGGGAAGGGGGATCCGGGCCCCCGAGGCCGGTTGGAGCGGTCAGGTCTGTGATGGTCCGGCCATCACACGTGGCAGTCCTGGACCTCCCTGGGGGAGTCCGGGCCCGCGGGGGCTACCCGAGAGATCTCCCGCCCCCCTGGGCATGTGGAGGCCCCGGACCTCTAAGAGCACGGGGAAGGTCCGGAGACCATGGCCCTAGCTGTCAGGCCCGGGCCGTATGCCACGTCACCCAGAAGGCGAGGGGAAGATCACGTATGGTGATACGCTAAGGGCCTGGACACCCTAGCAGGAGGTACCCCTGTCCGTATGTACCGACAGAGGCCCCCGGGCCCACCTCGGATGAAGGATGAACCCGCAGGTGGGGCCAGTTCCCAGCATTGCGCTGGGTGGACAGCTTGTTCCCGCCGGGGAAGGGCATGGATGACCTTTCCCCCAAAGCGGGATCCCTGAGGGGCCCGTCCCCCCGCCCGCGCCGTGCGCGTCAGGCGGTTCAGATTCTTGTCTTATTCGAGCCCGTCCCGCGGCTCGGGCGGTTCGGATTCCGCCTTTCCCCCTTTTCCTCCAGCAGCCACGCCTTTGACTGGCGGGCCCAGGCCCACCAGTCATTGGGTGTGAGAGGAGGGGGCCTGGCGCAGGCAACCGTTCGACTTCGCCTCGGTCGTCGCGGAGCGCTAGAGGGCAACAGCCTTTTGCATAAAAGGTAGGCGCCGAAGGGAACGGCTACCTTTTCGCTCTTGCCATTAACAGACGCTGCAGCGCCCCTTCGCCTTCGCATCCTTTCTTGCGATCAGCTTCCTTGCGCTTCGCTTCCTTCTCTTCCCTGCCTCCTTGCGATCCATCCCTAGCGAACTCAACATCCATCGCCATGTCTTCGCTTCCTTTCCCGCGCCACTTCCAGAGCCAGACTCAGCTGGACTCGGTGCGCCGCCTTCTGGGATGGTCCGTGCCGGCGCAAGCCGGGAATATTAGGGCCTGCAAGATTCCCCTCCGCGACCTTGCCGCGGGGGAGTTTATTCTCTTCAACTCGTACATCATGTGCGGGTTGGTTCCTCCGATCTCCTCCTTCTTCCTCCTGCTCCTGGAGGAGTTCGGCCTCCAACTTCATCATCTCACCCCCCACTCCGTCCTCCTCGTGGCGGTCTTCGCCCACTTTATGGAGATGTTCATGGGGGTGCGCCCCTGCACCACCATCTTCCGGCATTTCTATGCCTTGGTCGGGACCGGGAGGAGCAAGCGCGAGGTCGATGCCTACTACTTCCAACTCCGGCACGGGATGGCAAACTCCTACATCGCCGCCTTCTCCAGCTCCAAGTGGGAGGACTGGCGTGAAGGCTGGGTCATCACGGAGGCTGACCCCCACGACCGCTTGGAGCTGCCAACAGACGAACCCCAGAGCGATCGAAACACCTGGAAGGCCAAGCCGATGATACCGAAGGAGCTCGGCCCGGTCCTTGATCGGGTCAAGAATCTCCAACGGAGCGGCCTGACATCCTTGATGGTGCTGGGCGACTTCTTGAAGCGGCGGATCGCCCCCCTGCAGCAACGGTCCCGGATGGCCTACATGTATATAGGTCTGAACGACTGCAGCAGGATCGTACGGGGGCCCGGCTCCGAATTCACCAGGGCGGAGCTGGAGGCAGCGCTCCGGGCGATGACCGGCGAGGCGTTCAGCCCAGAGTCCCTGGTCCTCCCGAGCGGGGTCAAGGCCCTGTGTGAGGACCGGGCGTTGCGGTCATCAGTCCTGGCGTCGATGCCGACCCTGGACAAGGGCGGCCTGGCGGTCCGGCAACTGGGAGCCGACCCCAATCGCGGGCTCCAGATCCCTGGCGCCACACCAGACCGCCAGCAACGTACCAGCGAAGGTCTCGGGGAGCCAAGAACCGGAGGTCCGGCCCCCGGCGGGAAATGGAAGGAGAAGGTGCCAGTGCCAGAGCACCGGCACAAGGAGAATGCGGGTACTGCCCCGGCCCAAAGGAGCGACGAGGCCCAGGGGGCGGCACCCGCGCGGAGCAGCCAAGCCGAAGGGAGCAAGTCCCGGAGGCTCCAGCGTGGTGACGGCTCCTTGGTCGGGGAGCTGGCGCCCAAGCGCCAGAAGATGGCGGGGGCGGAGGAGCAGAGCGGAGCTCCACCACCTCCGCCTCAGCGCCAATAACCGGAGAGGAGACCGGAGGAGGTGCGAAGGCCTCCTCCGAGGCAGCCGGCAACGCCACCACCACCGTCCGAGCCAAGGCCACAAACCCCACCCCTGCCACCAGAAGCGCCAGCGGCCGGGGACACCCGCCAAAGGTCCGGTGGGCCTTCGGCAGAAAAGGTGGTCCCCCAAAAAATGCGGGGCCGATGGGAGTGGTTTGATTTTGAGTAAGTAGTCTCCCTGGAATCTCTTGTTATCCCAATTTGCCTCCTGGTGCTCTAACCTTGTTGATGGTCTGACAGGTCCCCCTCTCCAGACGCCACAAGCACAACCGCCAGAGCCGCCTCAGCTGGGGGGTCCGGCCCCCAGCCAGTACCAGCAGCAGCCGGACCCAGCGGTCCGGAACCGGAGGCCGCCACACCCCCAAGGCCTGAGCCCATCCCAGAGGAGGAGGCCGCCGGACCAGCTGCGTTGACCGAGGCGTCCGAAGCAGCAGCAGCACCAGACGCCGAGCTGGAGCCTCCTCCAGCTGTACCAGCAGCGGCAGCACCGGGGGAGGCGACGCCGGAAGCAGCAGCAGCGCCGGAAGTGGCGGCGCCGGAGGTGGTGCCAGAGGTCGCGGCGGCACCGAGGTGGCAGAAGTCGCCAGCACCACCACCCAACCCGCATAGGAGGAGGAGCCGGAGGTGGTGCTGGGGAGGCGTCTTCTTCCAAGTCCAGCAGAGGTCCCGCTCCCCCGCCTTTTTGCCAAAAGCCTGCAGGTTCACGAGGAACTGGAGGCAGGGATCCGGCGGGAGTGGGAGAGGCTGAAGGCAGAATGCCACCGGCTCCTCGACTGGGAGCAGCGCCTGGGGGACTGCATCAAGTCCGTCACCGCCCGCTACACCGATGAACGCGCCAAACTCGTGCTGGAGCGTGAGCTCCTGCAGGAGCAACTGCAGCAAGCTCTCAACCGGGAGGCGGCTGCGGCCCAATGGGAGAGAGCGACAGTGCGGCGGGAGGCGGATGCTCTCAGGCGGGAGATCGCAGCGGAGGAGAAGGTGCAGGCAGTGGCGGAGCGGGAGAGGATCTCCCTAGAATTGGCCGAGCAGGCCAAGAGGTTGGTGGAGGTGAACGCGGTGCAGGAGGCCACTCGTGCAGAGCTGGCGGCAGCTGCGGCGAAGAGGAAAGAAGAACTCGCCACCCGCAAAGCAGAGGAGGTGTCCCGGCTCAAGGAACTCCAGGCGTGGGAGGCGGCCGTGGAAGAGGAGCTGTCGGCCGGGACCCAGAGGCTCCGGGAGCGCGAAGCGGCCCTCCAGGAGAGGGAGGCGAGGGTGGAGAAGTTCCAGACGGAGCGGAGCACCAGCATCGGCTGCATCGTTAGGTGGGCCGGTGAGGTGAACTCCTCCCTGGAGGCTCTCGGAGCAAACCCCATCTGGGTGGCGGAGGCTCCTTCATCGCTTGGCGTCGCCCTCCAGGTGCTAGACGCTGCCGCCGAGTGACTACAAGGCCTGGAGTCCGGCATGCTCGACCTCCTGGAGACAGAAGGGAGCGCAGTTGCCCGAGGCACGGCTGAGTACATCCTTACCAGCTTCCGGAGCCACGACCCCACCATGCAGCTAACTCCCGTTTTGGTTGGTCCCCTCCGGGCGATGGCGGCCGTTGCAAAGGAGCGCGTGCAGGAGGCGGTCGACATGGTGGTGTCGCGCTTCCGACGTCGGCCCGACACCTCCGGACCACCAGGGCAATAGGATTAGCACTTTTCATATTGTTTTTGTAATATAACTTTGTGATGTGATGTAATATAACATTATCAGTAATGTATTTAAGTATTTCGTGCGTCTACTTTTTTGCCAAAAACTTAGCTGTTTTTCTGGTTGTCAATTAATAAAGTGTTCTTAAGTGCACCGAGGTCCCGTGGCCCCCTGGGAGGTAGTCGTGATAGGTCGGGAGTAGCTGCCATAGAACCGAGGTCCTGCACATGACTTCGGATCGATGCTTAGTAGACGTCCCCACGAGGTCCCGGTCTGGCCAGCGAAGGCCTCCTGAGTTGCGTAGCGGGTCAGAGCGCCGGGGCCTAGGTTCAGGGATTAAAGGGGTCCCGGCCCCCGGGTCTATGGTTCGAGGTGCAACGGTACTCGTCCTAGGGGGTAGGGCGCGTAGGCTTAGGGTACAGAACCAGGCTAAGCGGCTACTCGACCCTGGACCCCAGCAAAGAACGAGCACGTCTCCCTGAAGCCAATTCTCGGGTGCCCGGTTCCTTTTCTTCCGCGAGACAGAGGTCCCGGGGCGGAGACGTAGCGTATCAACTCAAGAAAGGCCTTAGGCACAACACAGACGCGAAAAACCATGTGGGGGGTTAGCGTAACGAGAAGCAAAGAAAAATAGAATCGCATAGACTTCGAGGACACACCGAGAACAAATTTTTCCACAATGAATTGGTATAGAAGAGTTGGGCGATGTACGCCAGGGGCCGGGTTTATGAGGGCGGACCGCCACCGCCCTGGTCTGCACGTTGATGCTACCAATTACAAAGGAAAAATTTCCTCTCAACTAGGTCCTAAGGGTAGAACTTACGGAGGTGTTCAATGTTCCATGGATTGGGTAGTTGCATGCCTTCCTCCGTAGCCAGGCGAGCAGATCCGGGTCGGCACACCTTTATTACCTTGAAGGGCCCCTCCCAGCTGGGGGAGAGCTTGTGCAGGCCCTCTCGGTTTAGGATCTGCCACAAGACTAGGTCACCGACCCAGAGCTCCCTACTGCGCACGAACTGTTGGTGGTAGCGCCGAAGCGCTTGGTTGTACCGTGCGTTTCGGACTGCTGCTCGCCATCTGCGCTCGTCGACGAGGTCCACATCTTGGCGACGCTACTGTTCCTGCAAATCTTCATCAAAAGACTGGACTCGTAGAGAGCCCATGGTGATCTTCGGGGGAAGGCACGCTTCGGCCCCTTAGACCAAGAAGAAAGGGGTTTCCCCTGTTGCCCGGCTGGGTGTGGTCCGATTTTCCCACAGCACGCTCGGAAGCTGATCAATCCACCTTGCGCCATGTTTCTCAAGGTCACAGTAGGTCCGGATCTTGAGCCCTCTGAGGATCTCAGCGTTAGCCCGCTTGACTTGGCCATTGCTCCTGAGATGCGCCACTGAGGCGAAACAGAGCTGGATGCCAATGTCTTCACAGTACTCTTGAAAGTACTGGCTTGTGAACTGAGTCCCATTGTCGGTGATGACCCGGTTCGGGACCCCGAACCGGCACACAATTGACTTCAGAAAAGCGGTTGCTGACGCCTTGGTGATGTTGGCCACTGGGGTTGCCTCCGGCCACTTGGTGAATTTGTCAATGGCGACGTAGAGGTACCGGTACCCGCCGACGGCCCTAGGGAAAGGTCCCAAGATATCCAACCCAAATACAGCAAAGGGCCAAGAGGGAGGAATCATCTGCAGCGCTCGAGCTGGAGTGTGTATCTGCTTTGCATGTAACTGACATGCTTTGCAGGACCTTACCAACTCAGCTGCATCCTGGAGCGCTGTCGGCCAGTAAAAGCCATGCCGGAAGGCTTTACCGACCAGCGTGCGGGATAAAGAATGACTTCCGCACTCGCCTCCATGGATCTCCGCGAGCAAGTCGCGGCCCTCTTCCTGGGTAATGCACCGAATGAGGATGCCGTTGGTGCCACAGCGGTAGAGATCCCCTTCTACCACTGTGTAGCGCTTAGCCATCCGGACTATGCGCTCAACAGATGTTTGGTCTTCAGGAAGGAAATTATCTTTCAGGTAGTCCCGGACCTTAGAGATCCATGCGTTGGGACCTTCCCAAGAATTTGGGCGTGGCTCCCTGAGGTCTTCGGTACCCTCGAGGGAGCACATGACCCTTGGCGGGCTCCACGGATGGAGCGCCGCCAGGACCGCTAGCTTCGAGGTGCTAGTCCGACCCCCTTCGCCCAGGTCGGCAGGCTGGGCGGAAAGCTTCAGCAGACGTCTCTGGAAGACGCCCTCAGGCACGGGTGCCTGAGTCGATGCGCTCGCGGAGAGTGCATCAGCTGCTGAGTTGCCCTCGCGTGGAACATGTTGCAGTTCCAGCACATCGAAGTCCTTCTCCAGCCTCTTCACATGAATGAGGTAGGCTGCAAGCTGGGGATTGTTGCAGCAACATTCCCCCCGGACTTTCCTGATGACAAGTTGGGAGTCTCCTTTATCCAGGAGCTCCCGGACCCCTAGGGACAGAGCCGCCGTGAGTCCAAAAATCAAGGCCTCATACTCCACCATGTTGTTGGTGGCCTCAAAGTCGAGGTGCACCATGTACTTCAACTACTCGCCACGTGGGTCGATGAGGACCACGCCATCCCCTGCCCTTTTGCCGCGGGCGGACCCATCAAAGAAGAGTGTTCAGTGAGGTCCGGTGAACACTGGAGCCCCGACTTCTGGACGTGGGGGGTCCGAGCCATCACCCGGACCCCAGGGACGCTGGCCGATGGCGTCCACTCCGCGACGAAGTCAGCAAGGACCTGGCTCTTGACGGCATGACGTGGCTGGAAGTGGAGCTGGAATCCAGTGAGCTCAGCTGCCCACTTGGCGATGTTGCCTGTGGCGTTGGAATTGTGGAGGATGGCCCTCAATGGGTAGGAGGTCACCACCACAATCTTGTGGGCCTGGAAGTAGTGGCGGAGTTTTCTGGACGCAACGAGTATAGCATAAAGAAGTTTATGCGTCTCAGGATACCTGGCCTTCGCCTCATAAAGGACCTCACTGACGTAGTAGACCGGCTTCTGGACGGTCCTGACTCTGCCAGCCGGAGTGGATCCTTCTGCTTGAGTTGGGGACCCGTCGGACCCCATGCTGCTTGGTGCTTCTCCGGGTCGGAACCCGGCCGGTCCCTCCGAAGTAGGGCCGGTTGCTGGAGTGGTGGAGGTCGGTCCTCCTTTTCCTGCAGGGGGTCCGCAGGGGCCCCCTGCGGGAGACGCTCGGACCTCTCAATGACTAGCACCATGTTGATCACTTCGGCCGTCGCTGCAAGATAAAGAAACAGTGTCTCACCTGGGTCCGGTTCAACCAGGACCGGCAAGGAGGTGAGGTACTGCTTCATCTCTTGGAAGACACGTTCTGCCTCTTCAGTTCATGAGAATGGACCAGACCCCCTCATCAGCTTGAAGAAGGGGAGTGCCCTCTCCGCCAGCCTCGAGATGAAGCGGCTGAGGGCTGCAAGGGACCCCGTCAACCTCTGGACATCCTTGAGGCGCGCAGGGGGTCTCATTGCCTCGATCGCCCGGACTTTATCCGGGTTGGCCTCCATCCCCCGGTGGGAGACCAGGAAACCGAGGAGCTTTCCCGCCGACACGCCAAAGATGCATTTCTCGGGGTTAAGCTTGGTGGAGGTCGCTCGTAGCTTGTCGAAGACTTGAGCTAAATTTTCTAGGAGGGAATTTGATTCTCTAGTCTTGACAACGATGTCATCAACATACACCTCAACTATTTCTCTAACCAAATCTCCTAAAGTGATGTTCATTGCATGAGCAAAGGTGGGTACAGCATTAAGCAATCCATAAGGCATTACTATATAACAATAAATATCATCCACTGTTACAAAAGTTGTATGCTTCCTATCATCCTCAGCCATTTTGATTTGGTGAAAACCAGAATAGGCATCTATGAAGGACAGCAAATCACATCCGGAGGTGGAGTCTACAATTTGGTCTATGCACGGAAGTGGATAAGGGTCTTTTGGACATGCCTTATTAAGATTGGTGTAGTCGATGGACATCTGAAGCTTCCCGTTTGCCTTCGGGACCACGACTGGGTTGGCCAACCACACTGGGTGGTAGACCTCCTCGATGAAGCCAGCCTGTAGCAGCTTGCGGACCTCTTCACGGATGAAGTTTTGCCGCTCGATGGATTGCTTGCGTGGCTTCTGCCGGACCGGCCTGGTGTCGGGGTGAATCTTCAGATGGTGCTCAATCACCTCCCTAGGGATCCCGGGCACCTGTGACGGTTCCCAGGCGAACACGTCGACATTTGCCCGGGGGAAGGCGATGAGCGCGTTTTCCTATTTCTCTCCCAGATTCCCACCGATGCGGGTGGTCTGGGAGGTCTCCGCTCCGACCTGGACGGTCTTCACAGGTACATCGTCTGTGTCGGACGATCGGACCTTGGGTGCCTTGGCCAGAGCCTTGGCACGCGAGGTGAAGGGGTCGGACCCCTGGGTGCCAGCTGCAGGGGCAAGCCCTGTTGCCAGCGCATGGAGCTTTGTAGGATCACTAGACCAGGAAAGAGGCCTAGAGGGGGATGAATAGGCCTGCAAAAACTCAACTCCAAATTCTCGTTAGAGGAGAGTGCGGCACTGCCGTGCCTGAGTGCAGCACTGCCACGCTACACAGAACACAAAATACAGAATTCAAAATCTGACGAACCAAAAGTAGATCGAGTTAATTTCTAGGTTTCCTGCAGGTGTTAGCAACACATATATGGAACTAAAACAGAGAACACCACAGTAGATAAGTAGATCGGCCTCAAACCTAGAATGAAAAAGTAACTTAGCAATAAAGCAAATCAGCACGCGAGACAAAGATTTATCCCGTGGTTCGGCGTCGCCACAAAGGCTGGCCTAAGTCCACGTTATTGAGGCAGCCACAAAAGGCTTGAGCTTCACCACAAAGGTTGGCCCTTCTTCGTTCTCAAGTTAAGAGAGTGAACTCTTAAGATGAGAGGTAATATCACTAGCTGCAAGAGAAGGTTACAGACCTTCCAAGGCTGCCACACGAAGAGGCAAGCTCAAGGGCGATGCCTAGCCGGCTAGGAGCAAGCTCCAAGAGTAACAAACCCTAGAACCGCCGGCCAAACGTGAACCAAATGCTCTTTTAAGTGGGGGAATCAGTAGATCCGCTCTCCAATCGAAGTTTGCTGCCTTTTCTCTCAAGATTTGGTGGTTGGATGTGAAGATCCACTTGAGAGGTGAGTTGGGAGCAATGGAGGAGAGAGAGAAGAGCTCTGGTTCTTTGTTCCACGAATATGAACGTTGGAGAGCTGGCTTTCGTGGTCTGTTACCGTTGGGGAATTTATACCCCTCTGGTCCCAACAGTACATTAAGTGCAGCACTGCCGCACCCATCAAAACAACTCTGCTGGATGTGAAATTTTGCTGGCTGTTTTGGTTGAGTATGAGGATGTGGTTTTCAGGATTTGAGCATTTGGTTCAACAGTTGGACAGTTGTTCTTGGATCCCTCTCAATAGTACGGCTTTTCTTAAACTCAATATTCAAAATATAAAATAAATTAAGCCTTCATGAGTCAAGATAGCCATCATATAGATTTGGGGGATCCTCCAACCTGTACATCATCCTCCTTTTAAAATTACCTGCATGTCATCTCGATGAATCTCATTAGTTCCCTAATTAGATGGTCATCAACACCAAAACCCACAAAGAGCTTGATTGCACTTACAAGCTTCTCGGCCGCGACAATGGCAGCGGCCCGGTCGCTCTGGACGGTGAGAACGCCTGCCGGAGAAGGCATCTTCAGGACCAGGTACCCGTAATGGGCAATGGCCATGAACCGGTACAGGGCCAGTCTGCCAATGATGGCGTTGAAAGGGAGGTTAACCTCAGCGACATCGAACTGCACGTTCTCGGTACGGAAGTTATCCTCCGTCCCAAATGTAAACGGTAGGGTGATGGTCCCCACCGGGTACACTAGGTCCGGACCCACTCTGGAGAATGGGCGCGAAGGAGTCAGCTTGGACTTCGGGATCTGCAGGTGTTTGAACGCTGCATAGCTGATGACGCTGAGGCCTGCACCTCCGTCAATCAGCACGTGGTGGAGGCGGACGTTGGCGATGGTGGGTGCCGTGACAAGTGGCAGCACCCCCGCACCCGCCATGTTCTCCGGGCAGTCCGACAGCCCGAAGGAGATGGTGATGTTCTTCCACCGCTGATGGGGCGCCGCCTTCGGCGTCACCGGCCTCACCGAGAGGACCTCTCGGCGAAGGGTCTTGACGTCTCGCCGGGAGAGAAGTTCCGAGCTGTCGCCGTACATCACGTACAGCTTCTTGCGGCGCTCGTCACCACCGGACTCGGAGTCGGACTGGTGGAAGAGACCCTTGAGGTCTTTGTTGGGGGTTCGGTACCCCAGCTCCCTCTCCGCCGCAGCCACATCGGCGTCGGAGACCTTCTCCTTGCCGGACCGCCACGGAGGGAAGGAGCCTTCCCTTGAGGCTTGGTCGCGCCTCTTGCTGAGGCGCTCCGTGAGCTTCTGGATCTCGCGGCACTCGGTGGCACTGTGGCGAGCCCCAGGGTGAACAGGGCACAACCCGGGGTTGGTGCGCTGTTGCCGTGGGCGCTTGCCGCGGGGGTTCTGGCCTCTGGTCGTTGCTGCAGCAACGGCCAGACCCCCGATTCGTGACTTGTCGAAGCCACGGCTCTTCTTGTTCTTCTTCTTGCTGCTGCCAGGGGCAGCAACACTGGGCCCACTCGTCTGAAAGGGGCCTGCCTGGGTTGCAGAGTGCCATGCACGGCCTTCTGCTGCCCTGGCGCATTTGTCCGCCAAGGCGAACAAGGTGGTGACAGTTTCCACCTGGTGGGTCGCCAGCTTCTCCAGCATCTTCTCATCACGGACCCCCTGGCGGAAAGCCGTGATAATAGACGCATCGGAGATACGTGGAATTGTTCCACGTACCTTGGTGAAGCGGGAGATGAAGGCCCGGAGTCTGCCTCACAGCATGGAGGTGGGCCTCCACACCGTGCTGCTGATACGCATTGGCAAAGTTTGCCGTGAGCTGTGCGCACAGCTCCCCCCGGAATCGGATGGATCCCGGAGTAAGGTTCATGAGCCAAGTTCGGACTGGCCCGGTCAAGGCTACATGAAAGTAACTTGCCATGACGGCGTAGTTACCTCCAGCCGCCGTGATAGCGGTGATGTAGACCTGCAGGAATTCTGACGGGTTAGAGGACCCGTCGTACTTCTCCGGCAGGTGTGGCCGAAACTTGGACGGCCAGGCAACCGCATGAAGGTGGTCTGCGAGCGCGGCGCAGCCCACCCCCAGACACCAGTGCCTGGATAGGTCCCTGCGGGGCCGGAACCACCGCAACGAATTCGGCATCGAGGTCGTGACCCTTGATACTGAGCTGGCGACCACACGCCCGCTCGATGGAGACACGGGCGTCCTCTCCCGCACTTCTGTGGTTGAGCTCCGCCCGGAGGTCTTCGGTCCGTGCACTCCTCACTGACGGTGAGTGCACAGAACCGGATGCGCCGCCCTGACGACAGCGTTGCCTGGAGGCAGACCCCCGCCCCCCGCTGAATATGGGGAAGCCTGCGCCAGGTTGAGGAGGCGGTCGATGTCGTCACGCCATTACCTTTGGGCATCGGGCGAGGCCGCCTCACCATGGGGGTTGCGCAGCAACTCCCTGGCTGCCATGAGCGGCCCATTCGGTGCGGGCACCGATTGGGCCACTGAGGCCCGCGCCGCAGCGCGCTGTGGGGCTGCTCGCGCCGCCGCCCTGGACGTAGGACGACGGGAAACGTGTGGCATCGTGGACGCCACTTCCTCACCCAACTGGAGGTCGTGATGACCATCTTCCTGCGCCATTGCAGTCGCGAAGGTCGACCGAGCGCAAACCAAACCTAGCCTCCCCTACCTGGCGCCTAATGTCGGAGGAAATCTCCAGCCGGGTGGCGGAAAGCACCCGTCTAATTCTAGTTAAGGATGGGTTTGGAGGAGACTTAGGAGCGCTTGATCGGTGGGCAGATGAACGCAGGTAGGACGCAAGGATTTAGAGTGGTTCGGGCCGCCGGAGCGTAATACCCTACGTCCACTTTGGTGTTGTATTGACTGTGTAAGCCTGGATGGAAACTAGCGTGAGCTTGTCTGGAACTTTGTGTGTCTAAAAAACTTGTCCTCTAACGAGTACACTCTCCCTTTTATTGTTCAAGGGAGGTGCTTACACTGTGCGGGACCCCGACAGGTGGGCCCGGCCAACTGGAGCCTACTCTATGTGATATGGAGATCTCCATCTCCAGCCCCTCACTGTAGTCTTCGTGGTTGGGAAGATAATGTGCATATCCACGGCCTGGGTACGGTCGCGCGTTGCCTTGCAGGCACAGTGACTACTGTTAGTGTTACTCAACAGTGGAGCCGTGCCACCACCGTTGAGTGAGAACCTGTCAGGTGAAGGAGCAGTGCTGACCCGACGCGCCGTTGCCTCCGCGCGCACTGTAGCAGCGCACGCCTCGGCTCTCCTGTTGCAGGCCATCATCACGCACACGCGCGGCGCCGTGACGGGACTGTACGCTGCTTGCGCACAGTAACGGTGATACGACGCGCCGCCTTGGAAACAGGCGGGCTTACCATGGTGTCAGCCTACCTGCCCTGTGTGTCAGGGGCAGGCCACACTTTTTGACTTGGGCGCGCCCGGCCCAGCTACCGCATTAAATGCTGGTAGGTGGCCTGGAGACCCGCGAAGGGCCTCTTGCCACAGGCACGTGGCAGGGCCAGCCCCGCCCCCACTGTGGGGGCGGCACGTGGTGGCACCGGACCCCTTCCCGGGGGAAGGGGGATCCGGGCCCTAGAGGCCGGTTGGAGCGGTCAGGTCTGTGATGGTCCGGCCATCACTCGTGGCAGCCCCGGACCTCCCTGGGGGAGTCCGGGCCCGCGGGGGCTACCCGAGAGCTCTCCCGCCCCCCTGGGCACATGGAGGCCCCGGACCTCTAAGAGCACGGGGAAGGTCCGGAGACCATGGCCCCAGCTGTCAGGCCCGGGCCGTATGCCACGTCACCTAGAAGGCGAGGGGCAGATCACGTATGGTGATACGCTAAGGGCCTGGACACCCTAGCAGGAGGTACCTCTGTCCGTATGTACCGACAACACCAAAATCCTATTAAACAGCACAAAATCATTTGCACAAGTTGTAACTCTAGATAGAAAATTTCACCATAATTCCAATAGGATTTAATTTGACATTTTTAGAGCATCCTAACATTTATCAAGCAATTCATTCATTTTGGCAAAAATAAATCCTAACTAAGTGTACAGGATATTAACATGCACAACAAAAATTTTGCTAAACAGATTTATCACCTAGGAATCAAACAAATCAATTTTTATAATTTTTGGAGGCCTACACAATTTATTATGGAATTTAAAAGTTCATAGCATAATTAAACAAAAGTAAAAATTCTGAAAACAGCTAAGGCCACCCGGATCTGGCACTCCCAGGCGCCGACAGGTGGGCCCAGGAGGCCAGATCGGCCTGGGTCGAGCCAAGGCCGGCCGCTGGCCTTGACTCGCCGCGGGGCGCGGCCAGAGCGCGCCCATGACGCGGCCCGCACGCGCGCGACGCGACGGCCGACGAAGGGGCACGACCAAAGGCGCGAACGGGTGACGCAGCGGCGGCGGACGTGGGAGTGCGTCAGGGAGTGGCTGCAAGGGAGGAGGGAGGCGGTTGAGGGCCGGGGTCGAGCGAGGAGGAGCAAGGGGTGCTACGCGCGCAGGAGGGGCTCGGCGCGTCGCGGGTGCTCACTCGTAGCGCAAGGCGGCGGGTGGCGGCGCGGCAGAGAGCGGCGGCGGTGGACGTGGGAGTGCGTCGGGGAGCGGCTGCAAGGGAGGAGGGAGGCGGTTGAGGGTCGGGGTCGAGCGAGGAGGAGCAAGGGGTGCTACGCGCGCGGAATTGGGCGGAGGTTCGCCGACGGCGGTGAATCACGGCGGCCGACGGGAGGAGGAGGAACCTGCGGCGGGTCGGGCGGTGTTAGGGTTTCGCGGGGAGGGAAAAGAAATGCGCCCGAGGGAGAGAGAGGAGGGGAAGAAGGGCGGACGCCGGGGTGGCGTCTTCTTGCGGCCACACTGGCCCAGCCAGCGGCCAACAGCGTGGTGACGCCGCCGCAGCTGGCCAACTTGCGACGCCGGGACGCGTCACGGCGGGGGATGAGGGGCTGACGGGTGGGCCCGCTGACGGGTGGGCCCGGGTGAGTGAGAAATAAAGAAAATCGGTAATTCAATGTGGCAGAACCAACATGAATTATATCGGCTCAAGTACGCGAGTCCACTCCAGAGGGCTCCAACGTGCTTCAATCGGTATAATCCCTTGGCCTGTCGGGTAACGTCCCGATAAACCACCGATACACAGGATCAATAAGGTTACCTCACATGAAGGTGAGTCCAGAGATACAATCACCATCATATTATACATCACAGGGAATTACATTACAAGAGTTTCCAAAAGTAGTACAAAATTTCACACTTAGAGAAAACAGTATAAACTGTTGAAGTTTTGGCTTTTGGCAGCGAAAAACATACGCGATGATTTACAACTCGTCGTCAAGGCGGATGTCATGCTAAGCCCGGGCACGACATCACTCGGTATCCTCAATGTTGGCCGGGGACGGATCCCACTCCACGGACCAACTCTCTGGAAGAGCACAGGGCTATGACAGGGAAAGAGTAGGGTCTTCAAAGGCTTTACCTGAAAAACATAAAACTAGCAAGGCTGAGTATACTAATACTCAGCAAGGCTTACCCGGGATTGGGTATACTTTAGCCCATAACTAGACTCATGAAAGCTTGTAATGGTTCCGGGTTCAATTTTAGCTGAAAAGCAACTAAGAATATAACTTATTTTCAAGTTTTAGCTTTCAGATTCTATTTTGATTAGCCATTCTAGGTTAGCACCTATACTAAACAAGCATGATAGATATTATCATTCACCAAGATTATCTCATCAACAGTTATACTTTTTACTCAATGTGGCAGAAGGGATAAGCAGTCTCATGCATCGTGAGAGGCGGACGATTCCTGAATCGAGATTCAACCTTGCAAGGTAAACCTAACACACACGCTTGGAATACCAACAGGGTGTTCCGAAGCAACCGTTTCCCTCATATTCCGGGTTATGGATCAGGGCCACCACAAGCGACTGCAGGACCGTACGTACACCCAATGTGTACAGGACATACGTCTGTAGCGCGACTACAAAACCCGTATTCCTGTCTGCCTTGCAGAACGTACTCCCACACGTCGGTGCGTGTAAACATAAAATAAAAATCGAGTGGTGGAGACATGTCCATTCGCCGGGCCACTCGGGTACTAGGCTTACCGCTTACCATATTTCGCGGCATGTGGCTAGTACTTTCAAACGCTTAGCCACCACTACCACACATATCGACCTTATCAACTTTTAACGAAACAGACAGGGTAAATTTCCAGGTCATGATACAACACATGACCCTGTCCGTCATCCTTATAGTGGTTGCAGGAATGTAAACATGCAACTCCTATATCGCGCGAGTGACAGGAAATCACTCGACTTCTACCGGTCCTATTAGCGGAGCATCTATCCGATAAGGACTCGGGAGCATTGCATTGGATTCCTAGGATTCATGCATCTAGGGTTTCACTTCAATTCCTAGACTTAATGCAAGATATAATATAGATAGACATAGATTGCAGTGTAAATAAAGTAGTGGGATATGTCCGGGGCTTGCCTTTACTGGTGGGACTGAAGTCAGAAATGTCAATATCTTCCGAACTTGGGTTCGGGGCTTCAGTTAATCCCTTGGTGACGTTTATTTGGTCTTCAGGAACATCCTCCGTAGACTCCGGGGAGATCTCGTAGGTACTGTTGCCGAAGTAATCGTATCTACATGCAATGCAACATTTCATTCAAAGTGTGTACATAAAACTACCTTACTTCACAATTCAATTGCAAACCAGCATTCATACAACATACTATTCACATATCAACCAAAAAGATCTGAACTAAACCTAGATAGAGCTTTAGAGGACAACTAATTAGAATCGGCTACTCGTTGAAGATTACGACAGAGCCGATTGGAAACAACAGAGGTTTAGTCGATGGAAAGATGCATTAGTTTTCTAATTGATCGATGAAAGCATCGATCACCTTAGCAGAGGGGTGATTCCTAAAGCAGTTGTCTTAACGGAGATGTGCTTAAGTGTTATCTTAGATAACTAGGGGTGGTTGCATCGGTTCGATTACGTCAGCACAACAATTGAGTGACGTACCGCCGATGGGAGTATAGTTGAGGATACATGACCGATAGATATAGATAGCCGATCTCTCAGTCGATAAATTGGCTGATAGAGGTGTGTGGATATGGATGGGAAAACTAAGAATCGATCGGCTCTATGTGACCGATATGGAGAGCAACTAGAATCGGCTTGGGTCGACCGATGGCAAGAACCCTAAGATTGTGGGTGCATCTTCGATATATCGACTATGTGGCCCGCTCACCCGCTCCCACGCGCGCGGCCTCCGCTCCCGAGCCGCCCCGGCCCCGCGCGCCTGGGCTGCCGCCAGCCCGCCTAGCGCAGCGCCGAGCCGCCGCCTCCACCTGCCCCGACGCCCGCGCGCGCCTGGGCCTGGCGCCGCCGGACCCCGCTGCTCCGCCTGGCCCACCAGCCCGCGCGCCTAACCACGCGCCGCTCCTGCCCGCAAGCCGCCGCGCCGGCCCCGAGCGCCCGCCAGCCTCCGCGCGCGCTGGCCTGCTCCGCCCGGCGCCTGCCTGCCCGCACGTGCGCTCGCGCCTGGCCGCGCCCACGCGTCGCGCGCTGCCTGGGGCCGCCGCCGTCGCCTGCTGCTGTGGTTGCCCGAGCCAGTGGAGGAGAGGGTGGATGAGAGAGAGAAGGGGATAGGTCTGCCGATGGAGAAGAAAAACAGAAGAAGGGAGACGCCAGGATAAGGAAATAGAGGAGGAGAAGGATGAACAGTTTTCCCCAAGGACCTATGTGTAAATACAGAAAACTGCAGGGATATGTTTGTAAAACAAAATTTCCCGTTGATTTAAAACCCAAATGAAGAAATGCCCAAAATGAAAGTTGAAGAGTTTTTCAAACTCTACAACATTGCTTTAGGGCCCAAGTTCAAAAACTCAAAATTTATATTTTTACACGTGAAGTTTTGAACAAAAATTGGATTTGAATTACTTTTGTCCTAAAGAGCGTAATTTTATAAAATTCAGGACCTAAGTGCAAGCATTTATGACATGTCATGATGACGGGATAGAATCGTCATAATGATTGGAAAGACATGTCATGATGACTTGCACTTTTACACTTTAGCCCTGAGTAAATTTGAAAGTTACTTTTGTAAATCAAACATTTGCATAAAAGGACTTGTACTTTTATAAAATTACATAAACACCCTTAATTTTTACCGTTTTACCCAAAATTTTTACACAATTCAACACTTGCATTTCTAATGCAACTTTTGGATAAATATATATATATATATATTTTTACAAGGGAATAGTAAGAAAAAAAACATATTTGCAAAACTACCCTTCACTCATTTGAAATTACCTCCCATCCAAATACATTTTGCAAAAATAACGCTAGGTTTTTCTGCAATTATAAAAATACCCTTTTTACTTGCACTTTTAAATTTTCAAAAGTTTCACACAAACACACACAAGCTTTACACAAACAAACACATACTTCACACTAACAAATTATAAGCCTAGCTTACAAATAATTGAACTGTCACATTCAAAATCTTGTACTTCCCGGGATCCAAAAATTACTAAAAATCTACCGGAGTAAGATTAAATCACCAAGAACACAATGCAACAATAAAAACTCAAAAATGTATTAAGGGTCTCCCACAAAAATTCAAAAAAACGGTAGTTATCAAATTTTTCAAGAATTTTATGGATCGGTTAAACATAAAAAATTTTCGAAAAAATATTCAAAATTCACCCTTTGAAATATAGTATTTAAATAAATATTTTTAGAGCATAGTTACTTAGCAAAATTTAAACTTTCTTCACAACCCTCTCTTAAATAAAGCAAGAAATTCAATTATCTCAAACAATCACATGCACATGATGCTCCATTCTGCTTGGATGATGCTCATGATGATGTTGTTTAATTTTTTATCACGTTCATTGGTTTTGGGTCGTGACAATAATTGAGGGCGACCATCTGGATTTGATCCACACTGATCCTTCCTCAAATGCATGGTTGGCGCAGCTACCACTCTCTCATCTTTACTTTACCAAGTCGATGACACCCCCTCACAACTTTGCACTCTCTGCTGCAGACAGTAGTTAACACGTATGTAATCGGAGCTGTGTGTAACCTGATCTTCTGCCATGTGATCGGCCGTCACGATGAATCCAACCCCTTTTTATCCAGGTCCAAAGAAAATCATCTAAAGAGTATAATCATATAACTTGCTTTACAATTACGATTTACGGCGGTGTTTGGATCCAAATGCTAATGCCCAAAAGTACTAAACTTTTGCACTAGACTATCCAAACAGGAGTACTAATGGGGTAGGCTAAAACTTTACTCAAGAGTTAAAAATTTCAGAATAGATGCTAAAGTTTAATATTTAACTTTAGTCCCTCCAAACAGAGCCTACCTCGGCATTTGGACTAATGTGTTCGTAATGGTAGAGCTATGCATGCCAACTGTATGCTTGCGGAGGCCGTTGTGCATTTGCCAGGCCAACTAATGTCAAATAGGTTTCGAGATCAGATACGACCACAACTAGATGACGAGTTATGCAGGGAAGCTGTGTGTATATATGTTGCTCATCGAGCCATCTCGTGTTTTGGAGCAGATTGGTTTGCTTGGGATGATGAGGAGGGTCCTCATCAAACAAGCAATTCACAAACCATCGCGCCCTCAGCGCCACTCAGCGCGAAACTACCTTTTGGAAATCTAAGGCGTGTCTTAGTCAGCTGAAGAATGCAAATGAACCTCTTCGAGTTTTCTTTAGCACATTAATTTGGTGAGAAAAGGTTCCAACTTCCAAGCACACAGGTGAGAAAACTTCCAACGAGAGAACACAAGCGCAAAGCCCCAGCCCACACATAGAGCGGGGCTGGGCTGGGCTGGGCTAGGCCAAGATTTCTCCTCTCCGGGCCACGATTCCCTTGTGAAGTGGACTGGGCCGAGCCCGTGATGAGGCACGTGACTTCACCGAATATTATTTTCCTGCATCTTCCACCACATCCAGGGCTCCACCCCGACAGTAACTTTGGTTCCATCGGCACCAGCGATCCCTCCACCGCTGCTCCGCTTTCCTCGTGCTCACCGCCCCAGTGAGCTTCAAGCCGAAGCCGCCTCCGCCTCCGCCTCCGCACCCGCACGCACGCGCAGCCATGGAAGGTCAGTCCATCGCCCCCTCCTCCTCCGCCCGCCCTTCTCTAATCCGTGCTGCTGTGCAGCTCTTTCGATTGAATCGATTGGTAGGCGAACCGAACCCCATGATGGATGGGCTGGCTTGTCCGTAAGCCCCCGAAAGTTTTGGGAAGGGTACGAGCGCGGGCTTCAGATATCGTAGCTGAATAGGGGTATAGGGATGTCCCTCGACTCACGGTGTATGGGGAATTAGGGGACTGTTTGAAAGTGAAACCAAAATGTTGCGGGAAATTAAGGGACTGTTTGAAAGTGAAACCAACATGTCTCTGATTTGAACATCACTCTTGCCCGTTCCATCCTTTTGTGCTGTAATTTTGTTTAAAGGAAGCATTTCAGGATGATGTCTTACTAGGAGACCTGTAACTGTATTCGCAATGCACTTTTGTAATTATTTGAGGTGGATAGAAGCAGCATTATTCATAGGGTGATATCAGAGCATTGTGGGACAAGGGATCAACATAAGCTGCTAGTACCAAAGAAGCAATTGAAATCTGTACTAAACTACTAGTGCATGTGCGAACTTTGGTCCCACATGAGGCCCCTTTTTTGTATTGATCAATTATAGCCAATTTGAAATCAGCACTTCAACCTTCACACGGCGTTGGTCCTAGAGATTGTGAACATATTTGCCTCTGCCAAAAGAAGATGTTCGTAATCGTGCATATTCAGGTGAACCGTTCAACCCAGGTTATACCATGTCCCACGAACCAAAAGCACATTAGCTCATTTGCACCTAACCACCCAAGTCCTTGTGCCCAAGTTTACAAAAAAAAAGATATTTGAGATAGAAAGGGAACAAATTACCGATTTGCATTTTGCTGAAGAAAGTTTAGGTCATCCATCCATGGTTTTTGGATACGAATGAAAGCAAACTATTATCTTATATGAAGTCTTAAATTAACACCAGAGGGAGATCTGATAGATTTGGCAATTTGTGCAGCATTATCAGCGAAGACCATAAAAAATGCATTCTTGGCACAACATCACCCACGGACTAGGCATGGTACAAGATATCACAGTGGCTTTTGTTCCCTCAATACCCGCAGCATGCATTCCTTCCAGGAATGTAGATTGTCAGTGGCTGATTCTTCAGCCAAATGGTTAAATACCACAACGACACCATGGACTAGCTTCGACAAACAAGCAGTTAGCTGCAATGGTGTGTTCTAGGCTCTCATTGATCAGATTGTTCACTAGTATTGCGTTAGAATTTTTCAGTGGTTCATTTTGAATATTTTGTTTCAGATAATGTCTAATTATCATTCTCAGATCACAGCTTGGGTTCTTAGTTTTGGTTATTAGTAATGTGTAATATGCATGCATATCCAAGCGTGAAAAGTTGCTTACAGGAGCTTCATTGCAGCTGCTCAAGGTGGCAGTGCTGTCTCTTCCTCTGAGAAAGTTGATTTTCTCAAGCTTCAAAATGGCAGGTATATACTTTCTGTGAATCTGATTTGCTTATAGTGATATAGTCTCATTTTACTTTATAAACATATATTAGTAGAAATTAGGGTTGAATGCTGCAAAAGCACCATTTGTATGGTGGTGGAGTTACAGGTGCTTGGCTCCACCCACCATGGTTCAAGCCCTGGTGTGCACCTATTTAGATATTAGTGAGTTTAATGATTATATGCATCCTTAGTTGGTGCAGAGGCTGGACATTATACTTACTTCATCTAAAACACAGGCTCTACAGGTGTTTTGACAGAGGTCCCATGTTCTTTTTTTTTTTTTTTTTGCATTTTGCGCACAGTGGTATGGGGTGGTCAGAGTGGAGTTTATGCCTCTGGCAGGTGTTGTGCATTACTAGCATCGGGGAGGGGCTGTTGGGCTGTTAGTTCATATAGTTTCTGTTAGTTTTGTGTGATTTTTTTATAAAATTATAACTATATGTATAGAAGGTAAGAATAAAATAAATTTGAGTAATAACTAATAAATCATTGTTCTTCTGCAGGTTGTTACAGTTTCATAGATATTCAGCGATATGATGTTAAGTCTCTTTCAGTTTTGCCTGCAAGAATCATTAGATTAGTTGAAATCATATAGATGAAAACATGTGTTAGCATGTGCAATACATGTGATGCATGTTATCCTATGCTATGTCCTCTTTTGACATGAATTAAATTATTTAGCACTTCGGTAGGGGCAATCTGTGCTCTCAGCTGAAATCCGTTCAGCTTTTCTGTTTCTGTATATCCTATCCAGTTTTGTAAAGCCTAACATCAAATGCAATACTTTTTCATCCCATGGACCAAAGATAAGAATCATTTGATTACACATGATCTATTTGATGGGCCTTTGATGATTTTTTTCGAGTAATGCAATTATTGTAAACTGATATTGTCCTTTATTGTAAAAGTAGCTCTTATTATCTTAAAAGAATAATAATAGCTTTTCGAGTCAGCTGTATTGGAGTGGCTACCACATTTGTCAAATCAAAAATTCTAAAGAGTAAATTAATGAAATACTTTAAAGATGTTCTTAGTTTGTGTTAAGTACATTTGTAAGGTTTTATATATGAAATGCTTTTAGTGAGGCTGTTTTGTGTGGCAGTGATATTCGTGGTGTTGCTGTTGCTGGGGTTGAAGGTGAGCCTGTCAACCTCACGGAACCTGCCACTGAAGCTATAGCTGCAGCTTTTGCAGCGTGGCTGTTAAACAAGAAGGAAGCAGATGGATTGAGACGTTTAAGAATCTCTGTTGGACATGACTCACGAATCTCTGCCCATAAATTGCAGGTGGATCCTGTTTTATGTTCATTTAATTAATCTTATGAACCAAAACTACACATGTTTTAAGCCTTTATTGGATACCAAAGTCCTGTTTCATCTAGTATAGTTTGGACTTCTCTTACAGGGTTATGTCAAGCATCCATAACCGTGTAGCATTTTCACTACTTGTATGTTTTGCGTGTAACAGCTTATTTCTTCTGTGATAAATGACCCCCCCCCCCCCTCCTCCCTCAAACAACGCAGGAGAGCTGCACTCATTTCGTTAAGGAGGCCCAGAGCCCCAGGTGTGCACCAGAAGTAGAATAACACAGGCTACACATCCAAAAACCCACACACACCCTATAACACTGAGTATACGTGCCACACTAGAAACAAGGAGGCGACCAAAAGGCAAGGACACAGGCCCTAGAGAAGGCTCTGGAGGTCCTGAGCCCCAGCTGTGCACCATAGAGCTCCCTCTTCTAATGTCCGCACCAAGACGCTGGGGGTAGCATTGTTGAAAACACAGTCCTTGTGGTGTTTCCAAATCTCCCATGCTACTAAATTGATCGACAAATTGAGGCCCTTTTGGTGTACCTTGTCCACTCTCTTGATTGCCTGGTTCCACCATCCAGAGAAGGTAGCGGCATCAGGTTGTGGAGTTAGAGCCTGCAGGTCAATTCTCTGGAATACATTGAACCATACTTCCCTTGTAACCACATAGGAGGTCAACAGATGGTTGCTAGTTTAGGAGGTTGTTCACAGAGTGGGCAAGACGAGGACATGGCAACCCCTTCTTTGCCAATCTGTCCGTCTAACAACTGTAAGTACGGCAAGCCTTATGAAAAATTTGCACTGTATTCGAGCCCATGACTTCAAAAATCCTTTTCCGAGGTGCAAACCTAATGGACCCAATAAAGAAAGCATTGTAGGCTGACTTACTTGGATTCAGAGACTGAAAGCTTCCAAGTGTGCTGGTCATGGATATCTCTGGAGATGGATGTCTTCTGACAGCTCCCATATACTTGTCCAATGCATTCAGTGAGAGGGGTCCTCTAATGTCTCTCACCCATATCTTTTGTTGTCTAGAACTTCTCCCACAATTTTCCTGTTCATTACTCATAGAGAGACAAGAGTGACCAGACTAATATTTGTTTCCTGGCGGCAAGATTTTATTAGTACTCTGACAAGTTTATGATGTTTGAGCAACACACTTGCCCTCAATTTTTTCGGGTGCTATTATAGCTACTAAAAGGTGATTGTTGTTAGAATGCAGTTACTCATGGAATCACTGCAGCTGGACATGATATCCTACAGTTTGGGTGAGTTGAATCTTTAGTTAAGTTACATATTTTTATGCAAGATTCTCTGTGTTGCATAGAGACACTCAAATTTAGACACCCAGAAATTTTTCTCTTTAATTCCCTTGTTATGTGGATTCTTTTCCCTGATAAATTTCACTCATCAGTTCTTTGGAATCTACAATGCTAAATTTTAGCCATGCAAAACGGTTTTAGTAGCTTCTCTGCTTTGATATTTTCTTCATAGTTTTGTTACCTAATAAATGGCTTAAAACAAGGGGACATATTTAAATTCTGACAGTGGATTATTCATATATGTAGATTGGCCTCAACACCTGCAATGTTCAACAGTACACTTACAGAAGATGAGAGAAATCATTTACCCGTTGATGGAGCCATAATGATAACAGGTATGGTTAGTAATTCTATATAGACCATTTTAAAACTAATTTCTATATGCGAAATTGCAATGGCGTTGCAAATGTATGCAAACTTGCCACATGAGTTATGTCACTAACATGATTTTCCCCACCATCTGTCGGAGTTTCGATTTTTTGGTTTGAGCATGATCAGCCATTGTTATTTTCTAACATGACTACCTTGGTGGTCCAACACTTGTTTGATGTGCCTTTTTTTTTTTGAATTGTGGCATGGAACTAAACAGGACTGATAACATTCAGAACTGCCAATATTTGAGTGGATGTTTATGAGGCAATCCATATATCTTTCTCTATGGCATGAGTGTGTTGTTGTGCTTATGCGCAATGCTGGGACTTCAATGTCTCTGATTTCCTATTTTGGTAATAAATAACTTTATCCATTTTTAGATTTAAGCATATCAGTTCATTTGACTCTGGCATATATAGAACTTAGTCAGATGTGTCGTTTGACTCATTGCTACCTTCTTGCATATCAAATCAGTAATCTGTATCATCATTAGGTCACAGGAAAGGTCCTATTTAACCTTCCCCTCCTAATAGTTTTAATTTCTGTCAACTATTAGGATGCACCACTTTGAAGTCATTTCACATATGATTATGCCGTGCTGAACCTTGGTGCAGTCTCTGCCAGTGCTAGACTACTTTGATTGCTTCATGTTGGTTTATGCTTGGGTGTTCTGTTTTGGCCCCACCTATTGGGGATGCAAAAATCCAAGTTCTTAGCATTATTCATGTATTACTTGTCATTTTCCTATGTTATCCAATCTCAGTTCATCACCTGCTTCTTATATTCCTTCGCTGCAAACATTCCCTAAATGTTATTGTATGCCAGGAGAATAAAGTTTTAGATTAAAAAACTAGAATAGAGAAGAAGAGAGATAAATGCAATTTTAATGATGTTCGTCCTATGTAGCTGCATGATTATTCTATTCTTCTCTTAAATCTATAAAATGTTGTGATTATATGGATGCACAGTATTATAAAATATGCATCTACTTGTGAAATTTGTCATATGAATGTGTGCTCATTTTCCGTGGCTTTCTGTTCAAGCCACAGTGTTTATTTCATTTCCACTTTTCAAAACGTTTGACAATTATACAGGGAAGTTAAGTTTTCGGATTGTTCTTCTTTACAGCGAGCCATCTTCCCTACAATCGAAATGGTCTCAAGTTTTTTACAAGTGATGGTGGGTTAAATAAGGCTGATATCAAAGATATCCTGGAGCGTGCTTCTAAAATATATGAGGAATCTGCACATGGTAAACAGCAAGAACGGGAGGATGCTTCTAGGGGAGTTGTGAATAGTGTGGACTATATGTCAATTTATGCTTCTGATCTTGTACAAGCAGTTCGTAAATCTGCTGGAGACAAAGGTGCTTTTCATGTGCTATTTTTTATAACTCATTTTTTACTTACTAGACTAGTCCCCAGTTCGATTTCTTGTCCGACACTTGCATTAATTTTTTATATTCACTGATAATTTCTGCGATCTATTTGAATATTTATGACAGCATTTTGCTTTTGCGTGCTCAAACAAAATTCAGTTAGTTACGCATCACTCAAGTAGCACTTTTTAGCCCCTTAGACCTTCCATCTAAACAAGCTCTTACGGTTTGTGGCAATACCAATTCATTGTTTGAGTTTAAAATTATCTTATATAATTGTGATTTGCTCAGTAGAAAATCATTTGCCATCACTTGTTATTCTCCTTACATTTTGTGGAAGCCATCCCATTTTTAATGTATGTCATGCCAATTTTCACCATTTATGTGATTGTTTATATTGTGAACTTCTTTACACACAGCAGAATTATCTGTTCATGTTTTTGCCCATCAGGATGATAGATATAGTGAACGTTGTGAAATGATTGAATATAAATATATAGTGAACTTCTGTGCAATAATTGAATACCAAACATTAATATGAAGCAACTTGTAGGCGTCAGAAAAATAAAAAATGAAGCAACTTCTGATGGTTATGCTTTTTCTTTCTTTGGCCTTAGAAAAACCATTGGAGGGACTGCACATAGTTGTTGATGCAGGCAACGGTGCAGGTGGATTTTTTGTGGTAATGTTTTATACTGCCAAAGTTGTTCCCTAGCATACATTTTTGAGCCTTAGTTCATTTGTTATGTTGTCTTTCTTACCTTCAATCAAATGGTTGATTAGTCTATTAAATATTTCAAACTCACCTCTCTGCAGTTTAATATGTCGATTAGACTCTATTTGGATAACTGCTTTTCTTCTAATCGCGTTTGGTGGAACTGCTTTTAAAATCCAATATTGGTCAACTGCTTTTCTTCTAATCTATCTTGCAAGTGGGGATATTAACATGTTTCAGCTTACACAATAAGTGTGAGAAATCAACAATTCAACAGTTGTGTACCACCTTTTATGTAGACCTCATTGGATTTCCCTAACAAACTATTACACCTTCTATGATGTGTTTCCTACAGCAGGTTAAAAAACAAGCGCGGCACAACACAGCAGCCACAAACAGGCCTTTGGTGTCACAGCTAGAGAAATCTAGTTATTAAAAGTTTGAATTTTCAACCATGTAGGATAGCAGATAATTTTAGCATTAAATTTTCTTTCAAATATTTGGTGAAGAATTTCATTTTGTTCAATGTTGATCCATTTCTAAATCTCCACCTAGATTAATCTCCCAAGTTGAAGTTCCACTATTTTCTTTGGTTGATTTTCCCTTTACACTGCAAAACTATCCACTGAATACTTAGAATGTTACTCCTGAAACACTAAGCTATTGACAAAAGAGAAATGTTTGTGAGCTTATTTGTGATTTTTTGATCAGGATAAGGTACTCAAACCATTAGGAGCTGTCACTACTGGAAGTCAATTCCTGGAGCCTGATGGTAATAGCTTATTTCTTTTCTTATTGTAATTATAATACTTTTGGCCTTTCTCACATTTCTACATACCACACGTTCAGGCTTGTTTCCCAATCACATTCCGAACCCTGAGGACAAAACTGCAATGAAGGCCATTACACAAGCAGTTCTTGATAACAAGGCAGACTTAGGCATCATATTTGATACAGATGTTGATAGGTGCAAAATAGCTAGCCATTGAGGTTCCACTGATGTCTAGTAGGTCAGAGCTTAAACCCCTTGCCTTTTGCAGGTCTGCTGCTGTTGACTCCAGTGGTCGTGAGTTGAACCGTAACCGATTGATTGCTTTGATGGCTGCCATAGTTATTGAGGAAGTAAGATTTTTCTACTTCTGAGTTGCAGTTTTATTTTGTTCTACTGTATTGCTTGCCACTAACTACTTGGTTGCTCCGGTGCTAGCATCCAGGAACTACAGTTGTGACGGATAGTGTGACTTCAGATGGGTTGACTGTATTTATTGAAAATAAACTTGGTATGCAATGTTTATAGTATGGTGCTTTGTTTCAGTACATTGTCATTTGCTTATCTATTTTGTTCTTAAGGAGGGAAACATCACCGTTTCAAGCGAGGGTACAAGAATGTAATAGATGAGGCTATTCGTCTGGTTAGTTTACACTTTCTATGTAACCCAGTTAGTCCCTAGATTTTTTTCCCTAGTTTAACTAGCAGTAAAATGAGATTTATAATATGGCAATTTTTCAGAATTCTATTAGTGAGGAATCGCATTTGGCCATGGAAACAAGTGGCCATGGAGCGCTGAAAGAGAACCACTGGCTCGATGATGGAGCATACCTTATGGTAAGGACCTTGTTCTACTACACTTGAACTTCACGAACCACGTAAAGGCATAATAATGGATAATCACATCGACATTTCTTGCATGAGGAAAGTGGTCTTTTGTATTACCGGGTCAAGAAATTTAAACCCATGAAGTTTGTATGCACCGACCACATTTTTTAATCTGTAGAGGTGTGAGGATAGTTTCTCATTGTTGCAACTCCTAGTAGTTTTAAAATTTCTGGCATGTTATGCTTCGTGGTTTTATGGAAAAATGGGGCATCTTTTGGGGATATGGGATTTAAAGTTTCTCTTCTTCCCCTCAGGTCAAACTTTTGAATAAACTTGCTGCTGCCAGAACTCTGGATTCAAGTATTGGCAGTAAAGTTTTGACTGATTTGGTTGAGGGCCTTGAGGAAGCTGCTGTGACAGTGGAGATAAGGTTGAAGATTGATCAGAATCATGCAGATTTGAAAGGAGGGTATGTTAACTATCAAATGCCCTGTGGTTCTTTCTCAAGGAGACATTATCTGTGCATACTACTACTTTTCTAGTATTATGCACTTAAACATATGTGATGTGAATGAGCGATCCATTAGCTCAGATAACATGAGATGGTCTTGTTAACTGCAGTCAGCAAAATTTTTCTGGAAATGAAAAAAATAAAGAAATATGATTGATATCATTTGAATTTTCCATAGGCAAACAAGTAATCCTTAAAATTGAGAACCTCGCCCTTCAAAACAAAATGTTCCCATACCCCCCCTCATTGGTCATAAGTGTATATCTGTTAATTTTATGATTTTATCTATAGCAAACTAATGCAATGCTCTGACTGCGAATGCATCATTTCTGGCATATGGAAATATTCACATTTAGTTAGAGAAATGACCTGTGGTGTGAAAATAGGATTGGTGATATCAGTTTATTCTCGGCAATCCAGATACATTTTTGGATGTTGGAGGTAGCTATTGTACAATAACATTTAGCTACACAAGTCTAAACAAGTGTAAGATGAGGATTGGTAGAAATTTTTCTGTAAAATAAGTAAAATTCAAGCACATGGATCACAGTCACTCTGTTAAATGCTTTACTCCATTGGGTTGTCATGTTATCACAATGGGTCCTTCCATGATACATTATCAAGCTACGGCTATAGATATATCTTTGAAGATTTTTAAAAATTTATAATTTAATCTCTACAGGTCCTTCCGTGATTATGGGGAAGCAGTTTTGAGACATTTAGAGAATGCTATTGGCAAAGATCCAAATCTCCACAAAGCCCCCAAGAATTATGAAGGCGTATGTTAATACTCTTTGCTTTCTTATGAAACTTTCTTGTGGAGATCTTGATACATCTATATTTCTTCTGAAAATTAGCTATACTTTCTACCTGATGCTCAGTTTTCACCATTCTACTATGCAGGTAAGAGTTTCAGGGCATGGTGGATGGTTCCTGGTGAGGCTCTCCCTCCATGACCCTGTCCTTCCCTTAAACATTGAGGTAGCGTCACTTCCCTTCATCTCTCAATCGTTACAACTTTGCAAATCTACCATTTGACTGTCATGTGATATGTCCATACTACAGGCACCGAATAAGGATGATGCCATTAAGCTTGGGCTTGCGGTGCTTGCTGCTGTGAGTGAATTCTCAGCACTGGATGTGACGGCATTGAACAAATTCGTGCAGCAGTGAACATAGGGACATTGACGTCATTCTGTGAGCTTCTTTCACATGGCGACTTTGCTTGTCTGTGTCGACGATGAACAAAGTCTTGGCCAGTGAATATAGGGTTTCAATGTTTGGCTTTCCTCAGATGAGTTTTCGTGTTTATACCAGGTATCTGAGTAAGAACATTTATACTAGTGAGGCAGGTGTACACTTGAAATAAGATGCGAGTGTTTGAAAAGTATCAGGAGGTTTGCTGTGAGGCCATGAACTTCCAGATGTTACTTGATCTGTCAATAACTTTTTCACTGTGATTAGATGAAGCACCCTTTCGCTGCTTTGTTGTGGGTTCCTATCTTAACGTTTGGTTTACTGGTTTGGTTGTGATGTATCATTCCTAAAATGTTTATTTTTTCCGTGATGCCATGCCTAAAAGTTTTTACGTGCTATTTGAATTTCTTTACAATTGCTTCATTTTAAGTATGCCTCTCCTTTTTCTTTCAAGATGTAGACCATCCATTCGTAATATTTTTGAGAACTTTCAGCGTTTTGGACGAAGCCTTGGTAAGATACGATAGCAGCAGACCTAGAGTTTGTGTCAAGGAGGTTTGGCCAGTAATCTGTACTTCTGCAAATTTTGCCATGTTTGGTGCCCGGGGGTGCAAAGAAGAGCACGTGTCACGCGCTTGTGTACGATCGTTTTTGTCACTTGGTGTGGTGTGACAGTGACGTGACCGTGCATGCACCGACCGTGGATGGTGGCGTCTGACGTGGACACCACGCGGGGCATGCGCCGTTCTGGGTTTGGGCCCACGTCCACCGCCCCCCACTGTTGGCCTCAACCCCTGGATTTGTTTTTAGCGCACCACATATCAATGCAAGAATTGTAGTACCATTCGAAAAAATTAAAGATTAAATTTCCGGCATTTGCAACAATATAGTAAGAAAAAAAGTTTCTTGACCATATTTCTTTCTTTATTGTTATCCTTTTTCCTTTTTTTTCGTATACTAATACTTGTCTCAGTGAGGAAAGTTGAGTGTACCGATCATCATGGACACTCAAATTTTCTCAGCATCTGCCTCTAGTCCTTTTGGAGGGCTTACACAAATGGAATAGGAGTTGCGTTTGACCAATAACTCCAACTCTCTTGCACTGCTACATTGCCGTTGTCAATTCTTTTTGGTTGGAATTTAGAGCCATTGGTAGCAAAGGAATTTGTTGGAGTTGTATGGCAGTGCCCTCTAGGATCGCCTTTCTGTGGTAGTGAAATATAGATCGAAGCTAACGACTACGTATAGGGTGTAAATTGGTGATCCTTAGACGCACCTCCAACCATTTTTAGTTTAAAATTTTATACTACTTCTTCAAAACAGGATTTTAATTTAAAAATATTAGCACAAATATTTGACCTAAAAAGAGTTAGGGATGCATCTAAGGATCACCAATTTATACCCCTAACTACATACCTTAACCAACGGTATAAAGGGGTTACTAACATGAGTGGATCCATTGGAACAGACAAGCGGTTAGAGACGGCCAGGAAACACACAAAGATCCGAGTCATGCATCACGCTGCACCTCACGAGCTTCTAACTGCTCCACTTGAAGAACTCCATCCGGCACAGAAGCCAGGGGTTTCTTTCCTCTTGTGTGAGGATACAACAGCCTTCATTCCGCTACAAATGACAAGCCTAGGTGCTGCTATTTCCCTCATGTGCCATTGGAAAGCTACTATAGTCTATATCAAGAACAGAGGGATCGAGGGAGATGATATCTTGCTTGAAATTAATCAGGTCATGCTAACTACTAGCCATGCATGATTCGAAAAATAAACAGAAAAACAAAGTGGACGCAGATTTTATATGCCGCGTCAGTTGGAGTGCAAGTAGTTTTCCAGCTGATCCTAACGGGCACACTGTCAGACACAATTGCGAAGATTAAGGACACGTTCTATGCCCTTATGTTGCCTCATGTCTCTTTGTCAAACTGTGCTTGAGGTGTACTAGCTGACGATACAATTTGCTCACCACACCTTAGGTAAGGTTCTGCAAAGATGTGAATCTTCCTGCTGTACAGTATGCTAGTAGTATATAGCTAGTTCTTCAGATCAGATATTTTCAACATCCTTAATTAGAAATCGGTTGTGCGCACTCCCGTACGATTGCATGCTAGGTCGGTGCCCAACCGTACAAAACAAGCTCATAAGAACACGAGTTGGCCACGTAGATTTACACCGAGCGAGCATCTGGCATCCAGGGCCAGGACAGCAGCATGAAACGAAGAGGACTCCCGTTCACCTCCCATCCATCGAACTGGCAACAGGTGCAAGGAAACCATGGGCTGCTCAATCCAACCACCTGCCGGATTTGGATCCAATCAAGCTAGTGACCAACCAACCGGGCAACAACTTTTCTCTCCCGGCCGGCCGGTCATGTGAATTCGCCTCAGATTCTACCCTCTGGTCGGCGCACTAGCTCAAGCATGCCTCTTTTTCACCAGAACTCGAATCCGGCCATCATTCCTGACACGGACAGGTAGCCACAAGCTCGTAAGAAACTTGAGCCAAAAATGCCATGATCTCCTGCAGCCGGAGCGGTGACAGAGTTTTTTGTTTTGTCCGGCGCTCGCTCTTGCGCCCCTTGTGTGGACGGGGTTGAACCACCGGCCCGGCATGACAGCGCTGCCCAACTCAGAGGCCACGCATAAGCTCTTGCTTTGCCTTTGTTTTACTCTCTGATGGCGACCGAATCTGACTCCACTGGGAAACAGGGGTGTTAGCTGGTGAGCGAGGCGAGCCTACCCTGGCCACAGGATGAGCCGAAATGGCGCTGGTGGCGGGCCCGGGGCGGGATGGGGAATTGGAGGAGCTGGATGAGTGTGCGTGATGTCAGTGTGAGGATGATGGAGCAATCATGCTTCGTTTTCGTTTTGTTTTTTTGGTTAGGAGCTGCTTAAATTGTGAGCGGGCTAACTGCCTCTCTGTTTATTTGTTTATTTTATGATGGCATAACCTTATCCAAGCATTATGAAAAGGCATGGAACATATGGGGTATTCTTCAATAATACGACCACATAGATTAGTTAAGTACAAATGTTAGGCCTAGTTGCAAGAAACGAAAATAATTGCTGCTGGGCCGTTCAAACAGAAAAAATGGTGTTGTATTTCTACTGATTAGTGTATCTATTTTAAGCCTATATGATTAGCATATATGCCAGATGAAAGTAATGGTTGGAGATGCAATAATTACATCAGCAGGGAATGGAAAACTTATTTTGTTTGAGGTTAATGAAGAAGAACATATATAGAACTGATCTTAAAAACGCAGCATGCATGCATTTGTCAAAGTTCGGTAAAAGGTACTAGTAACAAATCTAGCATTTGTTGGTACTGCCTGAATGATCTCGTGGTCGTGGGTAGTAGAAGTCCCAGGTTCTTGGCCTGAATTCAGTCCTCAAGGGATAACTCCAGAATTAAAAAGGGAAACTCATTGTAGTTGCAACTAACATGTGAATAGTAATACTCATATTTAGCACTACAATCGGATTTTCCATTATGTATGGTATTTTTAGTATCCTAAGTGCTCTGTTTTGCAAACTCCAAATCATGTCTAACTTGCAACATTGAATTGGTAATAAACTGCATATGTAACAATCTCTCAATACGATTCACGCACTAAAAGAGGGCCAGCGAGCGTGGCCACGTCGCGGGCCATTCCCCGGTCGTTGGATCGGTCAGGCAGACGGTCTAGATCGTGTGAGTTCCAGGTTTTCTTTTTGCAAAAGGGCTCTTCGATTTATTGAAAGGAAGTGCGCTAATTTTTCACAAAACCCTTGAGCTTTACTTAAATCATACCGCAGTCCGAGGGCTCTCACAGTGTTTTTACAAAACCCCTTTAGATTTTGTTGAAATTAACCCGTAGTCCATCTTTGGTTATTTAATAAAACAAACCTTAGACTTTCACAAAATGAACCCACATACCAACCCTTCTCTTCATCAATTTACAAAATAGACCTCTCTCGCTCGTGAAATTAATCCGCAACCCAATTTTGTTTACTGTTTCACCCAAGGAGCCTCATTTTCCCATAAAATCAATCCATGCTCCACCTTATGACACGTTATTCTTGAAAAAAGAACCTCCATATTTTAGACAACTAACCCACCACAATCTGAGACCCCATTTTTAGAAGGAAAAACCATACGAACCCTATAGCAATACATCATTTCTAATACTGATACTACTTTTATTTACATAAATAAAGTACCGAAGCAACATAAGATCCTATTTTGCTAAAAGTATTATATCGTACCACCGTTCTTCTATGTGGCTTCTCATGCATCATATTTTCATATGACCCCTACTTTCTTAAAGAAAATACCATCACATTTATTAATTGCCAAATTTCGTGACCAAAAATTGAATTCTCCTCATTTCGCAATTACATTAACCTTATGGCTAATTACGCTCCGCCTCCCTAATAAATAATTTCACCCCTTATTTTACCATAATAAATACAGCAAAAAATATCATAGTTATATTTCGATATGCAAAATAATATATTACTTAAATAATAGCGACACGACAATAGAGTTCCCAAAATATATACCAAGCGCAACAACGGGCTGTAGACTCCAACACCTATGCGAAAATAACGAAGCGATGGATTTATCTTACCTACATTGCTTAAAAAATTGTACATTTGCATACATACAATAATTACTACTCTATGTATGAATTAAAGTCTATATCAACTACAATACTACGACACGAAATGCAGGCCCTGCATGGCAAAGCCGCGTGCCTTTCTAGTTTGAAAAGAAAAAAGAAGTAAAAAAGAACTGTACAATCCACATTCTGTAAAAGAAATCAATTTACATCCGAAATGGCAGTATGGAGTTTCATAGTAAATGTTAACCATCAACACGGAAATGCTGTCCCTCACCTCCTTAAAATCGAAATTTATTCTATCTTTGACGGAAACTTGTGGGAAAACAAAATAAGAGACTTCACTTCATTATTTGCTATCACATAAACACACTACTTCATATTCTTCATGTTTCCTATACCACGGTGGAACTCAAATAATGAATTTGAGCTGGGTCCTTGCCTCCTTTAAACATATCCAGTCAAGTATGAATTTGCAAGATGTGCACATGCATAGCTAGACAGGGGAACACACCCTCTGTCCTTGGTAGAACAGATACCCCAGAGCATCAAAACTTTCCAAAATTATAAGATAAAAAATAATCCATTACAGCTTAAACCCTTATGGAAGCCTTCCTCCATAAACCCCTATAAATACCCTCCATGACAGCCCCAAAACCACAACACAAGCAAAGCACTCACAGCTTCCCAAACCATCTCTTGCTCTGTTCACTAGCTTCCAGCAACAGCTTGCATTGTCAGCCTGCTCAGATGGGCAAGGAGGTGGACGTGTCCACTCTGGAGGCCGGCGGCGCTCGCGACTACGCGGACCCGCCACCGGCGCCGCTGGTGGACATCGACGAGCTCGGCAAGTGGTCCCTGTACCGCGCCGTGATCGCCGAGTTCGTGGCCACGCTGCTGTTCCTGTACATCACCGTGGCCACCGTCATCGGGTACAAGCACCAGACGGACGCGTCGGCGTCGGGCCCCGACGCGGCGTGCGGCGGCGTGGGCATCCTCGGCATCGCGTGGGCGTTCGGCGGCATGATCTTCATCCTCGTCTACTGCACCGCCGGCATCTCCGGCGGCCACATCAACCCGGCCGTGACATTCGGGCTCTTCCTGGCGCGCAAGGTGTCCCTGGTGCGCGCGATCCTGTACATGGCCGCGCAGTGCCTGGGCGCCATCTGCGGCGTCGCGCTCGTCAAGGGCTTCCAGAGCGGCTTCTACGCGCGCTACGGTGGCGGCGCCAACGAGGTCAGCGCCGGGTACTCCACCGGCACGGGGCTCGCCGCCGAGATCATCGGCACCTTCGTGCTCGTCTACACCGTCTTCTCCGCCACCGACCCCAAGCGCAACGCCCGCGACTCCCACGTTCCGGTAGGTGCACACACTCTTGACTCTTGAGTTGTGATTTTGCACATTGCAAGAAGCCAAGAACTCGCTGTGCTGATTCATGCCGACGAATTGATCAGGTGCTGGCGCCCCTGCCAATCGGGTTCGCGGTGTTCATGGTGCACCTTGCCACGATCCCGATCACCGGCACGGGGATCAACCCGGCGAGGAGCCTCGGCGCCGCCGTCGTGTACAACAACAACAAGGCCTGGAGCGACCAGGTATTGCATCTCTCCCTTCGCACATTCTGCAAGATTGCAGCAGCTGGCAATTATAAACTGTTAGGTTTAATCGATTAATTGTCCTGGATAAACTGACAATTTTGTTCATTGTTGCAGTGGATCTTCTGGGTGGGTCCGTTCATCGGCGCTGCGATCGCGGCGCTGTACCACCAGATCGTCCTCCGCGCCAGCGCCAGGGGCTACGGCTCCTTCCGGAGCAACGCCTAGGCTCGTCGTCAACCTCCACGGCCGGCCAGATCGTGACTGATCTCTTCCTCCTCCGGAGTTTAAGTTGAACGGAGAGCGAGAGCCCCGGTGTGGTCAATGCAGTAGCAGTAGTAGCTTCAGTCAAGTGTTGGAATTGCCAGCAACGGCAGGGAAAGTGTTTGTGTTATGTGGAAAGCAAGTGTAACTTCGTCAATGTGTGTACCATGTTGGCTTGAAGTCAAATTAATAAAGATGTTGGCTTGGCCTCCAGTTAATGAGTGCACCTGTTAATGAATTGAACTTTTACACCTGTTAATGAATTGAACTTTTACTCAATTTAGAAAGCTGCACCTGTTAATGAATGGTTATATAATGGCGGTCCTTATGAGCTAATTGTTCTATACCTCTTGCTTGGTGTAGCTTGTTATATGGTTTGTGAGTGGGAACTTAGTTTCCATCTAGGTATGCGTACTTAGATTGTTGCTGCTGCATATTCAGCTCCTGATGCAGCTGCTACTGTTGTTTTCTTGATTGAGCCAATGACCCTATTGGTCAAGAAAAGTTTTCTGATACGACAGCCTTTAGAAATAATGCACAACACACGGATTCTTGCAACAATGAATAGAACTAGCACAATCAAATGCAGGCGAGCAAGCTGCACAGACAGAATAAACTGGGGAACACACAAAAGAAAGTTTCCATGAGATCCAACCTCATGTTAGTCTTTATTCAAATTCATTTGGTTTCATTCATCATATAGAACATAAAGAATTTCATATGTGCAATAGTTTGTTCCAAAAGTTAAATATTATGTTAGTTTTCCTCCAAAATTCATATGGTTTTCTTCGTTTCAAAGGAGGCCTAAGATAAAACTATCATTCGCACTTTTCTTTTATCAAAAATCACGTCTTCTTAGGTTACTAAAATTTTAATGTCACAAAGAACAAACTAACTGTGGCTATATCATTTAGAAGCTATGGAGCAAATACAGTACTCCCTCCATTTTTAAATGTATAATGATTTTGTACACACACATACATTAAGGGGTGCTCATCCTATATGCTTAATCTTGAAACTTTGTATGGTTGTGCATAGGCCTTCCATATCAATAGCATCACAAGTGGTACACATGGTCTGCATGATATATATATATATATATATATATATATATATATATATATATATATATATATATATATATATGGTAGTCTATAGAGCCGGACACCAACAAACCAACAATTATAGGGTGCTAACAACTTGTCAACCATCTGAGTTATAGTGTGTGACTAAGCTTTTCTTTTGTTTTTTGCGCTGATCAAATCTCTGACGGTGACCTAATTTTATTCCATTAGCAGGGGTGTTAGTGAGTGAGCCCGCCTCTGTCCTGGCCACAGGACGAGCCGAAATGGTGCAGGTGGTGGGCCCGGGGTCCATATGGAGATGGATGAATATGATGTCAGTGTGAGGATAGGGGTCGGTGTGGTTCTTCGGAAAAATAAAAAGGATAGGGGTCGGTGTGGGGCGGCTCTCTGAACCAACTATCAAGCACAAGGGAACTAACTGGCTTCTCCTCTCTTATCCCAAGGTGGCATGCATAACCTTTTCCAGCGAAGCAAGAGAACAAGGCGTGGAACATATGGCGTATTCTTCAATAATACGACCGAATTAACTAGAATATTGGACCACTTACAGGGAGATAAATTTGTAAAAAGAGTGCAAAAATAGAAGGATACCTATATTCGAAAAAATATTTTTAATTCCAAAAGCTGGTGAACCAACAATATGGAAGTGTTTCTCTACTCCGTAATACAACAGAAATTCACGCAAAATGGGGATGAATTGGAGACTAATTTAGCATTGCATAACATGTGCAGACTTCTCATCCTTCATATGCTTCCTAAATTATGTATGGTGAAACTTAAAAATTGTGGTTGAGCTGGACAGCATGATATATGATATGTCCAACCAAGTAAGAACTTGTAAGACATCCAAATGTATAGCTACAGGAACATTTGTGTGTCCAACGTAAACCAGCTGCTCATCCAACCTTTCCAAAATGAAAAGAAATAACATGAATTACAGCTTAAACCTTCATGGACCTTCAACCCCTATAAATAGGCCTCATGACCCAACCCCAAAACCACAACGCAGCAAGCACTCATAGCTTGTCAAACAGCTAGCTCTTGCAAAACTAGCTTCTAGCCACAGCTTGTTGGCAAGCCGCGTAAATGGGCAAGGAGGTCGACGTGTCCACTCTGGAGGCCGGCGGCGCCCGTGACTACGCGGACCCGCCGCCGGCGCCGCTGGTGGACATCGACGAGCTCGGCAAGTGGTCCCTGTACCGCGCCGTGATCGCCGAGTTCGTGGCCACGCTGCTGTTCCTGTACATCACGGTGGCGACGGTAATCGGGTACAAGCACCAGACGGACGCGTCGGCGTCGGGCCCCGACGCGGCGTGCGGCGGCGTCGGCATCCTCGGCATCGCGTGGGCCTTCGGCGGTATGATCTTCATCCTCGTCTACTGCACCGCCGGCATCTCCGGCGGCCACATCAACCCGGCGGTCACCTTCGGCCTGTTCCTGGCGCGCAAGGTGTCCCTGGTGCGCGCGATCCTGTACATGGCCGCGCAGTGCCTGGGCGCCATCTGCGGCGTCGCGCTCGTCAAGGGCTTCCAGAGCGGCTTCTACGCGCGCTACGGTGGCGGCGCCAACGAGGTCAGCGCCGGGTACTCCACCGGCACGGGGCTCGCCGCCGAGATCATCGGCACCTTCGTGCTCGTCTACACCGTCTTCTCCGCCACCGACCCCAAGCGCAACGCCCGCGACTCCCACGTTCCGGTAGGTGCACACACTCTTGACTCTTGAGTTGTGATTTTGCACATTGCAAGAAGCCAAGAACTCGCTGTGCTGATTCATGCCGACGAATTGATCAGGTGCTGGCGCCCCTGCCAATCGGGTTCGCGGTGTTCATGGTGCACCTTGCCACGATCCCGATCACCGGCACGGGGATCAACCCGGCGAGGAGCCTCGGCGCCGCCGTCGTGTACAACAACAACAAGGCCTGGAGCGACCAGGTATCGCATCTCTCCTCTTCGCACATTCTGCATGATTGCAGAGCTGTTAGCTATGGTTTCTTCGATTAATTGTCCTGGAATAAACTGACAATTTTGTTCACTGTTGCAGTGGATCTTCTGGGTGGGTCCGTTCATCGGCGCCGCGATCGCGGCGCTGTACCACCAGATCGTCCTCCGCGCCAGCGCCAGGGGGTACGGCTCCTTCCGGAGCAACGCCTAGGCCGGCGACCTCGTCGTCGTCAACATCTACGGCCGGCCGGCTGTGGCCGTGACTGAGCTCTTCCTCCTCCGGAGTTTAAGTTGAACGGAGAGGGAGAGAACCGGCGTGGTTAATGCAGTGGCAGTAACTTCAGTCAAATGAGTGTGAAGCGTGCAGTGCTGGTAGCACAAGTGTTTGTGTGTGCATTGTGTGGTGCGCGTGCTGCGGAAAGCGAGTGTAATTTTTTCACGCCTGTGTATCCATGTGCCATAAAAGTCAATAAATAAGAGAGTTGATATACTTTAGGTGACTGGGTTTTTTTACCAATCATTCTACATTGTCTTTTCTTTCACCTACAAAGTTCTCTACTTATTAAACTACAATTCACCTACAAGGTTCAACCCGAAAGCTTAAGTTGATGAGATGGCAATGCACTTTATACTTCAACACTCCTCTCACATAGAGAGCTCCATAAAAGAAAAAAAAATCCAATTTATATTTCGAGATTCTCGAAATATCGTAAAGTCTGATTTTAAACCTTCAACTACAAAATAGGATAACGGAGACCATCCAACCGTTGAAACCGGATAAATTTGGCCCTTTAGGTCATTTTTAATTTTTGTAAAAATTAGAAATATTCAAATTTAAACTAAAAAAGCATAAGTAATTCATTTTAAAGCATAAGTAATACAAAACGGGTGCATTTCTCTAAAATTGTAATCTATGTAGTAGCACTCTACTTCCTAGTATTTGCTTGCTTGTAATTAAGCCTATTACTTTTAAATAAATAAGATTCAAATAGAGCAATAATAGATAGGTTATATTTTTAGAAAAAAAACTGGTACTAATTTCATAATTTTCTAATTTAAAATGAATTAGTTTTGATTTTTTTAATCTTACCATATTTTTTTATTTTCTAGAAAAATACAAAAACACCTTTAAAACCATCCAAATGGCCAAACTTGTCCTGTCTCGACGGTTGGATAGTCCTTGTTATCCAATTTTATAGTTAAATGTTGAAAATCATATTTTGTGATAGTTTAAAGGAAAAATTGGATTGGTTGGTAGCACCGAAAGATCTGTACTTTAGAAATATACCATTAAAAGATTTATGTTAAGATATTTATCATGGAAAGATTACTCCGTTATGAAAATATACCACTCCATCCACTTCAACGTTAAATGGTGGTATTTCAAACCATTTTATCCCTGCCTTCTCACATCTGCATCACGAGATGCCCTTCTTCTACCGTTGAACTGGAGGAGCAGTGCAGGAGGGCTCGACCGCAGCGTGGCGAGGAGCAGGCCAGCGGGACCCTCCTCCTCCACAACTCCCCGCCGGCCACCGCGGAAGGATGGAGCTGTTCGTCCAGCCGCCCATTTCACGACGTCCGTGGCGCCTGCCTCTTCCGCCGCTGCAACAATCGCAGTACATCCATCGCCGCAGCCACCGCAGTACAGAGGACGCGGGCACGGGCAGCAGCCTTGCACTTTGCTTCGCCCCGTGGTGGTGTGCGCCTGCTGCCAAGCCTGGTTCTACTCAGTCAAAGTCCTATGTTATTCACCACTCGATTCCTTGCATCTTTTCTATCAAGAGTTTGGCCAGCATCGGTCGTCAGGGTTTGGCCGGCGGCGGGGAATAGGAGAGTGCTAAGACGGAGACAACTTGTTGGAGTCTGAAATACTACCGTTAAGATTAACGTTGAAGTGGATGGAATGGTATATTTCCATAGCAGAGTCATTTTCCATGGTAAATATTTAACAGAGATCTTTGATGGTATATTTCTAAACTAGAAATCTTTCGGTGCTACGAATCCAATTTTCCCTAGTTTAAAGTTATAAACTGGACTTTTCCCAACATGAAATTAGGAGTCAGCACCAATTAATCACGCCCGCTAGTGTTTGAACTTGAGACCTTTAGATCTAATATCATATTAAGTTTCATGCACATTCCAGTTCAACTAAAATACTTAAGCTGACGAGAAAAGTTGGACAATTCAGCTTATACTTTAACACCTCTAAGCCTATTGACAGTGGAAAACCCCATCAACAAAGCCTGACGGCCATAATAACCCAGGCCATTAAAATGGGCATCGATTGAAATCCTATCCATTTGTAGATGATTGAAGTGTAGGAAGCGGAATTACTAAAAATGGGGAACTGCAAGTGATGAAAAGACTGAATGCTCCCTTCTTAGCAATAGAAGTATAGAACATGTTTCCCTAATCCCGCGATCCTTCTCATTTCTGCCGGTTTGTCAAAGGCCCGGCTTCAGTTTCTAGAGGCTAAAACAGAAGCTTTGCTCCAGACAAGTCACAGCTTCAAGAGAAAAAAAAAATACGAGTCTCGTCAGGCTCATTTTCTTCTCCCACAGCTTTATAAGCTATCTTATCTAAGCTTCATTTTTTAGTCTTCCGTCGCCATAATCCAACACCGGAAAAGGTAAGCATCAAACCTATTCCGTCTCCTGGCTCCTGTTCCTTCACAGGTCCCTGTCTGGCTGGACGAAACCATATGTATTCCAGCAGTTAAAAAAGCACGGAGCCCAACTGCTGAGCTCCAGTTCTTTGCAAAGGCTTCAGTAGTTTTCACCCAGTTCATGACGGTGAGCCGGTGACCTGTGCTCAGCCATCGATTGCAACATGTCCACTGAAATTTATATGTCTTCTCCTTCAGACGCAGCTTTCGAGTATGTAATAATGTGGGCCCGGGGATGTTGGTGTCGGCAGCTGCACCAACTGCGGGAGAACTGACAAATCTACCACGTCCTCTGAAACTTTGCCGACCACAGGAGTAAGCCTGTTTGGAATCTTTGGGCTGCTATCAGAACACATAACTTTTGGCATTTCTAGGTACTGAGTACTGACCAAATTTGATCAATTTCTGCTCCGAGAAAGACTGAACGCAAAAAAACATAATGTTGACAACGAGTCTCATCTCAAGTGTCATTGATATGCTGAATTGCAGTGTGCGCGCGCGCGCAGTAGCGGATCCAGAATTTTTCTAGAGCCTGGGCGATCGTAGCGAGCAATAACAAGTTCATACAAACATATCAACCACTAACACAAGCAAAAAATGAGGAATAAAGATCAATATTTAGTACGAGATTGGCTGAACTTCCGCTTCCTATCTAGCATATTCGTTGGAGCTCAAGAAGCCAAGATGCAGCTACTGAGTGCAGACATCGACTCCTGGCAACAGCAAGAGGCTGCAGTGAACTGCTGGTGACTCGGGGGGTGCGAGAAGGTGAACTGAACTGCAGCAGAACTGAAGTTGTTTCTGGTAAATTTGCCGACCACAGGACCGAGATGTTAAGAATCTCTGGGTGACCATTCAGTGCACATCAGCACATGTGCTCTACGCAGTTTCATCAAGCACAGAATTTGTTCACTGGCTCACTGCGGTACATTGCTTATGAAGGGTACATGGAACCATGCTCTTGCAGTTTGCAGTGACATGCTAAGTAATATAAAGCAAAATTCAGTATCAGATAGGAGAGGCCAGTCTCAGGAGCTTGGCCAGGAAGGATGAGTATACCAACAAACCAAAATTATATGGCAGCAATCAAGACAAGAAAAAAATTTCGTATCCGTATTAGGAACCCAGAAGCAAAAACTAATTTTTCTTATGACAGAAGCTGATGAACCTCAAAACGATGAGGTCTGGCCATAGTACAAGAACAGCCGAGTTAGTTGGAACTTTGGGGCCTCCCATCCACTCGCTATGCGATTCAAGTTTGGATGGTCAACTTCCATGCGCATTTAGGTGAAAAAGATGTATTATTGGATGTTCGAAAGATGGGTGACACGGAAGACCTGCTGCGCCTTAGTATCCCCAGTAATCATTGCGGATCTCATCATCAAATTTCTGTTTGAGTTCAGGGTGCTTCGCAAAGTACTCGTCTGCGGTCATCGTGCTGATCTTTTTCTGCACAAACAAACAAGACGTTAGCATGAACATAAAGGTAACATTTTCCATGTTGGCTAAAGAGCAACCTCACCTTCATCTCCTTCATTTCAGCAATCTCCTTCTCTATCCTCTCTGATTCCTTCAGTGATGCCTTTTCCGCTTCCTTCATTTCTACCAACTACATAAATCATACAGATACAACAAATGTCATTAATATCTGAAGGAGGCAACAGCCAAAGTAATAATTCAGTTTAGCAATGCAGTGGCTGTCAGGACAGAATAGGAAGGTGAAAATTGTAAAGAGAGCACTGAATCCTCACCAGAGCATCAAACTTTGGCTTGTACTGAGGAGTGACAGTGTCAACATACTTGGGGATCTCTATGCCTGCAATGTTTCAATGGTTCACGCCACATTCAGAGGTTAAATAGATGAAAAGTGCCTGCAACCATATGAATATCTGTGCAAACCAGTACTAATCATTTGTTAAGTCAGGTCCATCTTGGAGTTCAATGTTGTAATGTGACATCTACACAGCCTAGTATTAGGCTATTAGCAGCCCATTTGAACTGATTTCAACTGGACTTTCTAAAAGAACTTAATACACAACATATGGTTTCTAAAGACCGCATGATATTAGAATGCACGCATGAAGTGCCCAATACTGCTATAGAACTTTACACACAAAGAATAAGGAAGTTGCATCTGCTGTGCTAGTCACTATTCCAAACTAAGCATAGATCACAAGTTGAGGATCATAAAAACAACGCAATCAGTCTGCTTGCAATTTAATAGCATAACAGTTCCCAGAAACACAAGTAAGATGGGGAGGAGAATCCATACTTACTTTCGTAAGCCTCCTTGTACATATCGACAACCTTTGATCCGATTCCTTTTCTGTAGTACTCCCAGTCAATTGGCTGGGGTTCCTACAAGAGTTATTGAAGTAACACTGAGAAGATCGCCCCAAATGGCCAAAATGTCAGAAGAGATAGCGCATGTTTCCAAGGTTGACAAGGGAGTGTCAACTCAATGTACAACTACAATGAAATAGGACTACAAGCATTAACGTATCAGATGACTGTCTACTTAATACAACCCAATGTTGCTTGTCAATGTGAATGACTCAGTACATGCCAATGTTGCTTGTCAATGTGAATGACTTAGTACAAGCCAATGTTGGTTGGCAGTGTGAAATACAACTAGCACGGACTGCCTACTTAATACAAGCATTTAACAATGTCAGAGTATAAATCTTTGTACTGCTAATAACGGACATCAAAACAATTTGTAATCAACTAATCATCATTCGGATGGATTACATGCATCAGAAGCGAATAAGCCATACGCCTGTACCTTTTTCTGTTGGTACTATAACGAACATAATGCATTGCAATTATTGAAGCAAAACAGAATCAGCAGCTATTTGGGCAGCATTATCACAAAATGGAAAGTTTACCCAGAACCCACTCCATTTGGCATTGTCGGAATCAGTATCAGCAGGTAGTACATAGACCTGGGTTTTCACCGATCTATCGAAATGTATTTCGGTCTATACAATGCAACAAACCGCCCTGATTCCACGAATAAATTGGTACTCCGTGATGCTATGAATCACCAGAAGATTACGCCGATTCGGCCAAACCTGATACAGGGCAGACGAGACGGATCCTAGGGGGGTATAGACTGGGACGAGTACCTGCGAGAACTTGGTCTGGAGCTGGTGGTTGACGTCCTCGAAGGTGCGGCGGAGGGTGGCGAACTCCTTGCGGGCCTCCTCGGAGACGAGCATCTTGGCCAGGCCGTCCCAGTCGATCGCCTTGCCGGCCTTCGCCGCGGCGTCCGCCACCTTCTTCACCACGCCGTTCCCGCTCATCTTGCTCGCCTCCCCTCTCTCTCTCTCTCTCTCCTCCTCGCGCCGCCGCCGCCGATCTACGTTCGCCTCGGAGATGGAGCGGGCGGACAGCCTGCGACGGGAGCGAGTGCGCGGTGGCGAGTTTGGGACACACCCTTTGGGTTCTTTCGTTTGGGCCTTCCTGGTGGGCTCAGATGGGCCGGCCACTTTGAGGACGAATGGGCTGGCATGGAATTGGACCATGTCCATTTTTTTCCGAGTTGAAATACGCGCGAAAATGTTTTGAAAAAGACTGCTGATCCGGTCAAATCTTTTCACCGAGAATATATTGTTAGTCTCTGATCTTTTTTCTCGCGAGGAATATACGATTGGACGACCAGGACCTTTTGGTGCCTTGCGCGCAACAATGACTAGGCCAGGAGAGCGTATCAGCAGAAAGTCGCGGCACGTTGTGGCTAGTACGTACTAGATTCTGATATGTTAACCCTAGGCTGGTCTTTATTAGCTGGGAAACAGCAAGTGAGCATTGCCTCACGCTTCCACTACGGAGCGGCCAAATAAAAACTCTCTCGCCACAAGGCGCCAATCCTACTCCAGCCACAGGACCATTAGTCAGTCCGCTGCAAAAGTAGATTTCAGGACCGCCAACAAAACCCCAGTATAATTTGAACTTGAAAACTCTCAGGAAAAAGAATATCACGGTTTCAGTGTAAAATTCCAAATAGGACGCAAATAATTTGAATTCCTAACTGCTGACTTGACATGCCACCCTTGATAGTATTAGTGGTGGCAGAGATAAGATTCCTCCCTAGACGGCACTAACCTTCTTGAAAGTTAAGATTCTCGGGAGGTTAGAGCAACGGAACTTCATGGAAAAATAGCATGAGCAGGAAGAAGCATCGATCATGTCCCTGAAAATCTTCAGTTCGTGTAGGATCATCCATCACCGATCCTAGGCTTGAAAAACACAGTACCACCGCACCAGCAGCCGCAGAATAGTTCAGGAGGGCCGAAAAGGCGACGATAAAGGTCGCGGCGCGTGACGTGGCACGTACCGGAACGGGACGATCTGTTTAATCGCCATCCCCAGGCTGTGGTCTCTATCAGCTGGGGAACAAACAGCAGGCGCTGTCACCTAACCTAATGCGTCCTCCATCACCACTTCAATCCACAGCATGCCATTACCAAAAGAAAATCCGGAGCAACCGCCCCCGCGAGTCCCGCCACCCCAAAGCCATTCTCTATTTCCACCACCATATCCCACGGGGAGGACGACCGCGCCCGCGGCTGCCGTTAGCTCGCAGGTCGCCGTCCGTTCCCCAGTAATCTCATCAAAACCACGAGCTTAGAAAAAGAAAGAAAGAAGGAAAGGTGGTCGTTGTTCTTTGTCGTCGCCTCGGTTTAACAATCCTAATCACCATGCTCAATTTCCGTTTTGGCTCAGCCCTCGCCCTAGGCACGGAAACTGTTGTGTCTGCGTTTGCTTTTTGCCCTTTCCGATCGTAGACGATCGAGCTGGTGCGACAGCAGCTGCAACTTGGCCTCATGCGGTGCGATCATGCATCGCTGTAAAGAGAGAATGTTCCAGCAGGGTGAGAACGTTAATGAGGTCATTCCTTGCCCGCGCAGCGTACGTCTTTCCGGAACTTGGTGGTTGCGGCGTGCCGTTGAGGCGGAAAGCCGGAAGATTCCAGCACCCTCCGCCTCGGGAACGTCCGCGGGCGCCGGCCTCGCCCTTGTTCCAGGCCAGGCCAGCAATTATTGGGGCGGGGATGCGGGCACGGAACAAAGTTCCTTCCTCCCCGCGACGTCGCTCTCCAACAGGGCCTGCGGCGCCGGGAGGGGTCACTGTGCCACGAGCTCGTCGTCGTCGTCGTCCCGGTTTAATCCTGCCCGGATGGATGCGTGGTCACATCACGTCGGCCGACCAGAGGACTAAAGCTTGGTCGCTCTGATCTGGCCGGGCGCCGGCCGGTGGATACGCTCTGGCCGCATGTGAGCTCTCGTCAGACTTGGCCCGTCGCGAGAGCCGTGCCGGGCGCCCTGCTTGATCCGAACCATCAAATCGGCTTTCTTAGAGAAGGCAATTTGCAGGACGATGGATGCTAGTATGTCGGTGATGCAAGCCACTATGCTAACATCTTTTGGAGAGAATCGTCCTGGTTTGATGCGATTCTCGAGCAGTTTTAATGCGCCTGCTATCAGTTGCTGATTGTGGTTCGGGTTGGGTAGGCTTGCTCGGCTCCATGTCACGGCCAAGTTATCCGAAAGCAAAGCGCATGTCTGTCCGAGTCCGTCCAGCGCCTCGGTTCGTAGCCGGCCGGCGGTCTAGCTGGAGGAGAATCAACGGATACAAGCGATTCATGAAGCCCTGCATTTTTCACTTTTCTGAATTCTGAAAGAAGGAATTGGCTGGCGTACGTGCAGCTCCAACAGCAGCTGCTGCTACCTGCCTGACGCTCGGTCTCTTCCCAGCGGGAATTGAAAACCAGGACGACGACGACGACGAGGACCACAGGATCGGACATGGTTCTGTAAAAGCTTCGCCGTACCGCGTGGACAAGTTTAAAACACGGCGCCATCCTGGCAGCTCTGAAACCGATCTTGTCCTGACGCCATGGTTGTGAGCTTGTGAGCTTGTTCTTGGTGGGATCGCAGCACATTCCAAACGACGGTGAGTGAACTATTCTCTCTTTTTACGGCACAAACACCAGACAGTGAGTTGGTCACCACTTGCTGCTCGGAGTTGCGACCGGGAATAAGCATAATCAGCTGAGTGGCCAGCAAGAATGGCCGCCGATCTGCACGAGGCGATGCGGCAGCCAGCAGCAGTTGCTGACTTTCGGTGCACTACATGTCTAGTACGTACATCACACTACACAAGATCTGCCTTTAGCCCCACGGTAGAGCGCAGGATCATCATTAGGCACTAATCAAGCCCATGATGGCATTTAGATAATGTATTCACACTATAATTTAGCGTAACCACTACACGGTTTTATCTTCTGCAACAGCTGCAGGCTTTGTTCGTTGAAATTTGCTGGACCATCCTTGCCATTTGCTGCCTGAAGAGCGTGCTCTGTTCTTGGAATCCCATCTCCACGCATGTGTAACCAACCTCTCTCAAGAGCATGTGTAACCTGCTGCATGCGTGGAACATGATCGAGTTGTATGTATTCGTTTTTTTTTCTGTCAACGGAGTCTGTCAGGCGATAGAAGAATCATCTCCATAAACTAAAAAGAAAAAAAAAATACACTGCAATCATTAGCTTGGCCTTGGCTCCATGATGATATGGTGATACGTTCCTTTCCATGGTTCTGAAAATGGGAGAATGCAGTAGTGACGACGCTGCTGGAGACTGAGAATCCCATCGGCGGTGCGTGCATGTGCAGAGAGGATCCGAGGACACGGCGGAGGCGAGAACCATAAAATACGCCTCGCCCGGCCAGCCAGCGCCACCGGCCACGGACAGCGACCGCCGGCGACGACGGCCCCGTGCAGTGGGTGACGGGGAAAGTCACACCGCCGTGCGTCCCCTGGCCACAAAACGCAGGACCCTCTCGTTCCTCTCGGGCTGCTGGCTCGACTACGACCTTCACCGGCGTGCGTACGTACTTGTTTAACAAAATTCCAGGTCCCGTTGCTCCCCCTTTCTTCTCTGGTAGCAGCAGGTGGGGCCCCGGGAACTTGAGCTCCTTCTGGCAGTCTCCAGAAGCATCCATGCCCATATCTGCCAAGAGGTGGTGCCGATTCTTCACGGACTGCATCCCAACCGTCCATCCAGTGAAGATCTGAATATGCTCTCAAGAACTTAAAAACTTGCAGAAAATTTTTCGACCTGGGAAACCTGAGAGGGCACCCACACACGTCCTTGAAGCCGCAGTGTCACGCAAGATCCACGTGCTGGGTTGTGTACCAACACGGGGAGTCGGGGACTAATAACCTTATGCTTTCGCAAGGTTCGATCTGTCTGCCCGCCGTGGAGCTAGACAGCCTTGCCGTGCCGTGCCACCAGCTCCCACCGCTGTCCGGAACCCGGAACCGGCGGCGCGTCCAAGTGCCCCCGTTCAAAAGGCCGCGGCGGCGTCAGCGTCAGCATCAGCCGGAGCAGCAGCAGACAGGGTGAATCATCCCTCCGCCAGCCACGCATGCGCGACCCCGCCGCTCACTCCGCTCGCACGGCCGCGACCACCGCCGGCCGGCCGGCCGGCTTTCGGCGGCCACGAGTGCGTGCGCTGGTAGCTAGTGCTCGAGACCGCTGGCGTGCGTTGCATTGCCTTGCAAGCGATCTCGCACTCGCACGCCGGCTAGTTGCGTTGCTTCGCCCCGCGCTTTTCGGGCGCCAAGTGGGGACTTGGGCACGAAGTGGTGGGGTGGGCGCGCCATCTCCCCTGGCTGGATGGATGCCTGTGCCGTGGCCGTGAAAGCAGGGGCGCGAAAGGCACCTCCATTCTTACCGTAACAGCGCAGGGAGCGCCACAGCTCGGCGGGGAATAATGGATGCTGACCTGCGCTGCAGTAATCGGGATCGTGAGTCGTGACGCCCTCCGATCTTGATCGTTCGTCGGCAATTCAGGCTCAGCAGAAATGTTAGGCAGGCTCCGATCGACTCCTCCTAAAATGACTCTAGCTTTAATTTAGCTTTAATGATGAACTATCTTTTTAGTAGAGTTAAATCTAATTTAAAAATACTTAGCAAAGTAGCTTCTCAGTGGCAATCTGGATAATTTTAGAAGCACATAATTCTTAAGGAGGAAAGAGAAGCCACCATTTTTTTCTCTACTTCTCACGCTTACAAAGAAATTCTACCAAAGAAACCTTTAGTGTAAGGAAGAGATGTACGAGATATTTTGCAAAGCCTATACAAGGAAGATTTGCACCTTGAACAACCTTACGAGCCATTCGAAGTTTGCATCTGCGATATAACCTATAGATAATGCTGGCTCTATTCCTTGTTAAGGTGATGCTTCACCAGAATCGTCTATCGAGTTTGTAGCTACAAATTTTGCGAGACTCGTGCCTCAACACCAGCAACCTCAATCAGGGACGGTTAAGGACAAGACAGCAAAGCGGGGGTGGGAGTCGTGATTCATCTGCCAAGCGGCCTTCCAAACTTCACCCTAACATTCATACAACTATATAGTTTTGACGCTGAAATTTTGCAGAAATATTTATAAAAAGAAAGAAGCTGATGACACTCAGGAGGAGTCAAGGTCGTCAGGAGGTCTCGGTTAATGATGATATGGACTCGGTCTGGAAGCAATTAGAGGAGGTTTGAATCGGACTAGAAGATGACATCAGCAGAAGATCTTGTAGGAGTCTGGTTTTTTTGTTTTATCTTATAGATATTTATATATATGGTAGTTTTGATTTAAGTTAAATTTGTAACTGGTCGTGTTCGATCAGGAGTACGATCAGAAGTCTGGTTTTTTGTTTTATCTTATAGATATTTATATATATATGGTAGTTTTGATTTAAGTCAAATTTGTAATTGATCGTGTTCCATCAGGAGTACGATCAGAAGTCCTAGTGGCAGGCTATAAATAGTAGATCTTAGGATTTTATAAAAGAATAATCATCAATTAATAAAACTTATCTCGTCACTTTGCCAAAACCTTAGGAGTAGGAGTAGAGTACTTTCTCGACGAATTCTTTAGCAAGTAGGGCTGCATCGAATCGATCTCCAGCTTGGACTTTAGCTATCTGCGCATCATCTAGTTCAATCTACAAGTTATCGATTTCTATAGTTCTTGAAAAGCTGCATCATTCGACCTCTTTGCTAGTTCTTAATAGATTTCACAATTTATCAAGTGGTAGTCATATTGAGTTATCGACTTTATCTAATCGTTTCATGCAGCAATTTCTATCGACTTTATCTAATCATTTCAGCAGCAATTTCATAGCCGATTCACTAGTTAATTATCGCTTCTACTACTAAATTATCTACTATCCTGTACTTCCTTCCGTGTAGTCCGATCGGATGGACTACGGACGATTCACTTGCTTTATCATTGTTATCTCAGGCTGTCTCGGTTAAGTTTGATCCTTAAGCAATGAAGCTAGAGCAAGTCTTGTCGGCTGGATCTACCTGCTGGTTAACGATACGATGGCATGAAGGTGATGGTTTGATAGTATCAATTGGCTTTCCTGGCCGATTCTAAGCTTAACGATGAGCGTAAATTCCGATATAATTAGACGCATGATTAATTATGCTCAATTTGTTGCCCTGTTATTAGCGCTGTCTCGGTTAGATCCAATCCGACTAAAGGTGATAATAAGTTTAGCTTAACTAAACTCATATGTTTGAGCTATAAGATTTTTATTCTTAATCTTAATTCACTGTGAAATCGGCTTCACAGCCGATGCATGGTGTTATGCTTCGGATGTCCTAGCCGATGCATTTTTTCGAACTATTCGGAATCCTAACCTTCCCCATTATTTTATTGATTAAATTTGTTTTTCCTTATCAATTGCAGATTAAATTGACTGGCACCCCAAACCTGATTTGTAAGATCTGCACTGGAGATAAGCATGACTCCCAAATCTTAGCGTGTCGGGCTCCGCAAAATTTACCGTCCGATTTTTACGGCAACAATATAAAAGTATAACGTGCTAACATCATGCCGGTGTACGTACGTGCACGGATGGAACTTGCTTGAACACCGGGCGTAACATGCTTGAAAATATCTTAAGAAAGAGGTTAAGCATAAACTTTAAGTGATCGAGTTTGGGTTTTTCTTGCGATTGCCTTATATATTCCTGATTTCCTGATGAATATATATATGCTTTGATTTAAAGTCTCTCCCGTTGCATTAACTGTACACCGGTCATCAGCACCAGCAATGTTATGCAGCGTCCCTGTACGTACATGATGCCGAGTGTCAGACGTGCCGCTTTGATAATTAATAAGAAGCACGTGCATAATTTCCGCACGGACCGGCAGCGCGCCCTGCAAGGAAGCGTTTCGGTGGAATGGAACACGTGCGGGAAACGGTTTGCACGGGCGAGCTTGCAGCCCGAAGAGAGGAGAGGAGAGGAGATCGATCGGGTGCCGCGAGCGAGTGCGACCGGTCGATGGCGTTCGCGGTCCGTGCCGTGGCCCAAGTGGCGAAGAGCCGAGAGGCGAAAGACTGAGGAGGGCGGGAGACGGCGGCGCGGCGGTGCCAAGAGATCGATCCATCAGATCTCTACGTCCTGGGTCCAACCAACGGCAGCAAACGGAGCCGTGCGGCACGCCGGTATGGTCGCGGCTCGCGGGAGCGAATCGCAGTAGCGGAGCAGGGCTGGTACTGTGCTGGCCGGTGTAGGAAAAAGTTTTCAAGGGAGGTGTCCGGACCTGACGGCGACGGACGTATGCAGACAGACACCGCTCGCTGGCATCACAGTACAGTGACGGCGCTGTGCACGGCGGAACAAACGTATGCCCGGCCGTACACGCACAGGCACGGCCACAGAGAGCAGGAGGGAGGGTGGAGGAAGAGCGAGACGGGACGAGAGTAGCATCATCCACGCTCTCTGGAAGCGTCTAGTGGTAGTACGGGCCGGGCGGGCGTCTCAGGACTTCCTGTCCGAGATCGGCAATCCGGTGACGACGTGGCACGGTCCGGATGCGCGCGCCTTGGAGGAGGAGAGGAGGCGTCCTGCCCCGCATGCAGGCAGGTCGCTGCAGTCCAGTCCTACAGGGAGGCCCGGGTGGAGGGGAGGAATCTCACCTCACCAGTGCAGATGCACGCAGCAGCGCGTGATGCAACGTGACTGGCCTCCTCCTCCATCCTCATCTGCCCCCTCTGTTTTTTTCTTCTTTTGATGATCTGCCCTCTCTGTTGGGGGAGCTGAGCCTGAGAATGCGGGGTCAACAAGGCACGCTGACAGGCTGCCGCGGCTACCGGATGCAAGGATCACGATCAGCACACCGTGCTTGTGGCCAGTGGCAAGGCTTCCCAAGGTGAAGGTAATGCGGCTGCTCAGCATGGACTGCACATGCTGACACCGTCGAAGAGACAGGATTGTTAATCCGTGCGATTGCGGATGGCGCTTAAGCTGTGTGGTGGTAGGGACAGGGATTGTCTCGGAGCTCCCGCTGCGCTTTCCCGTTTTGGGGGCGATTGTTAACCCGTGCGATTTGTGGATGGCGCGCGGCGCCGCTTGGCTTGAGCTCGTCCTCATCCACGCCACGGCCGGAGATACGGGGATCGGGCATGTCGGGGTCCCGTGGACAGGTGGGCGCCCCCGTCGCCAGAAACCGCCCGGAGAAAAGAAACGGAGGAAACACATGACACCACCACACGCAGAGAAAACGAGAGGGGGCAGAGCATCTATGGCACTGGCAGAGGGCAGAGTCGTCGAGTACTCGCGCTCCTCGCGTCGGGACAGTGCTGGGAGCAACAGTGCGGCACTCCACTGCGCGCGCACGAGATCAATGTGCGGGCATCTCGAGGCCGGCGGATTGGAAGAAAAGGGATTGCGGCGCGGGAGCCGAGGCGCGACACGTAGGGGCCGAGGGGCGCGTGTGGCTGCGCGCGGCGTGGCGGCCCGACGCGAGGCCCCGGCCGCTGTCGGCGTCGCCGTTGGAACAGTGAGACGCCCGCGGATAGGGATGGGGAATTCTGTGCCTGGTTGGCAGAACAGAACGGTCTGGAAGGAACGCAGCGGAGGCCGACCCCGAGCCAAAAGGCGGTGCGTGGAATTGCAAGATCTGGCCAGAGCCAGCCGGCCGGCCGGGGGGCGCCCACCGGCGCTGGCTGCAACCGCCGCCGCAGCATCCACGCGGGCCAGACCGCCAGAGCAGCCTAGAACCGGACGGAGGAGTAGCTGGGCGTCCGCGACTGTGGCTAGGTGAACGTTGGTGGCGCCGTGGCCCAGCCACCCTGGCTCCGGGCCGCGCGCGTGCTGACGCGACGCGACGTGCCCCGGGGATCCGCGGCGCGGCGCTGATTGGGTTCGATCCGGCGGCCGTCGCGGGCAGTGGGGACGCCGCGCCGCGCGCCACAGCCAGGCCAGCCAGCTAGGCTGGCCAGGACCATCCCCGATCTCCCATCGATCGTCCTCGTGGCGGCTGTGGCCTGCCTGCCTGGCTGCCTGGCTGGGACGATCTCCTCCTCAGTCCTCAGCATCGGCAGGACAATCTCCGTGACGCCTAACTGCATGTGTGCAGGGCGATCTCCATCTCCTCCTCCCCGTCAGCGTACTCCGTTTTGTTTCTCGTGCTGTCGCCCGTGCTACGATCCGGCCTGCGATCTACCAGACCAGTGAGTACTTGGGATGGAATTGACGCTGTTCTTGCCAGCGCCGCAGACTCACCGGCCGCCTCCCCTGAGCGCCAGAGACCTTTTCACCGTGCAGCGGACACCCGGGGTCCCCCCCGCTCGGAGGCGACATGACGACGCGTCCCGGGCGGGACCGCGGGCGCGGGGCGTACGACGGCCACGGTTCCACTTGCGCCGCGCCCCCGCCGAGGTGCAGGTGCCGGGCCGCATCGCACGCAGCCGCCGTAGCCATGATCTGATCTCATCGCGACCTGCTCCTGCTCCGGCCCCGCGCGCGCGCATGCAACGGCTTGCTTGGTGCCTGCTGCTGATATGTCCACCACCCAGGCCCGCGCCGCACATGCGCGCACGGAGAGGCGGCCTCGCCCGGCCAGGCTGGCCGGTCGGCCGCGCCCCCGCCCGCCGGCGCTGCAGGCCGTTGCGGGAGGGCGCCATGATTGCGCGGCGCCGGGGATAAGATTGGAAAGGAGCACTACGCTGACACGACTCCATCCGCGCGCATCGCTCTCTCTCCGGTCTGTGCAGGCCAGCCGACGCCGACGCCGTGCCGCGCGCAGGTCGGTGCCGGCCGGATCACGTACGCCACCATGCGCCGCCCAGCCCACTCACCTAACCCACCCATGGGCGCGCATACCGCCGAGCCCAGTCGCCTCGAGTTCCATCCCCCCCCCCCCCCGCGCGCGCAGGTCCAACGCGGCGCACGGGCACGGTAGTCGCAGGCCGGCGGCCGCGCGCGACCGGGTCGGGTCCGTGCGGCGCATCGCGTGTTGTACACCGGCGGGGGCGGGCGGCTCACTGATTGCGAGAGGGCAGCGCGGGAATGATGCGCTTGCGCTGCGCGCGGCTGCCAGCGACGATGACCAGTAGTCTAGTGCGGGTGGTTGCTCATCCTGCTCCGGCCCGGTCCGCCACATGGCCAGGAGATTTCGGGTATCCCCGCCGGTTATGGTCGTTACGTTAGCCACCGTATAAACTACCCCTACGCGATAATATAAACCAACGCCCTCTCCCCAAAAGATCAAAGGAGATATGCATATATAATCAGTACGCTATTTCAACTGTCGAGCTGTTCTTCCAATTTTCTTTTAGAAAAAGAAAACATTTGATTGTTGGGATGATTTAAATAGAATCGGGGGTGATTTCACAACCGCAATTACTGAGGAGAGAGGTGATTATACTAGGAAGTGGCTGGCCGCGCACCGTGACTGTCAGTCACGGATGCTCGTGGTCGGCGCCATACCAAACTTAATTGGAACCCTGTTTTCTCGGCGGCTCTCGTCCGCGGACAGGGACATGAGAGATGGAAGTCATGTGGGTCGGTGAATTTTAGCAATTTGATTTATCGAACGATCAGAGAAAAAAAAAAACTACCTAGGAAAACCAAACAAAATGTACCTTCCATGCGGGGGCCAAACGCTCAACGGTCTACCGTATTTCTCTCTGCAAACAGTAATCTAGGTACTGCATTTCTTCTCGTTTCCATTTCCCAGGACGCCATCCCTGGAAACTTCTATTCATTTTTTCCTCTGAAGAGAAAAAGATAAGAAGAAAAGCCCAAAACCCAACAGCTAGCTTATCCAACCGGCATGATTGGAGAAGGAAACCAAGAAAGAAAAGCGCATTCAACCCTATCAACAGAAACCAAGAAGAAGAAGAAGAAAAAATATTCGGAATTGATGGAAACGGCTCAATTTTCTGTTCCATCAAGCAATAATCAGGCGCCCATGGCCCACCCCCAGCCTTGCAGCACTGCTGTGTTGGCACTTACCTACTCTCCCCTCCCTCCATAAATACCGCCACCCTCTCCCTCTCACTCCCCCCACTCTCATCCCATTCCTTGCAAGCCATCTCTGCTCTGCTCACTCTCCTCTCCTCGCGGCTGCTAAGCTAAGCTAAGCTAAGCTCAAGGCAAGCTAGGCGCCACCATGGGCAAGGACGACGTGATCGAGAGCGGCGCCGGCGCCGGCGAGTTCGCGGCCAAGGACTACACGGACCCGCCCCCGGCGCCGCTGATCGACGCGGCGGAGCTGGGTTCCTGGTCGCTGTACCGCGCCGTGATCGCCGAGTTCATCGCGACGCTGCTGTTCCTGTACATCACCGTGGCCACCGTCATCGGGTACAAGCACCAGACGGACACGGCCGCGTCGGGCGCCGACGCGGCGTGCGGCGGCGTGGGCGTGCTGGGCATCGCGTGGGCCTTCGGCGGCATGATCTTCGTCCTCGTCTACTGCACCGCCGGCATCTCGGGCGGCCACATCAACCCGGCCGTCACCTTCGGGCTCTTCCTGGCGCGCAAGGTCTCCCTGGTCCGCGCGCTGCTCTACATCGTGGCGCAGTGCCTGGGCGCCATCTGCGGCGTCGGCCTCGTGAAGGCGTTCCAGAGCGCCTACTTCGACCGGTACGGCGGCGGCGCCAACTCGCTCGCCTCCGGCTACTCCCGCGGCACCGGGCTCGGCGCCGAGATCATCGGCACCTTCGTCCTCGTCTACACCGTCTTCTCCGCCACCGACCCCAAGCGCAACGCCCGCGACTCCCACGTCCCGGTGAGCACCCGACCCACGCCTCCGCCTCTCTTGCCTTTTAGTTTTCAATTTTTTCCTTTCTCGATCTGCTAGCTCGCTCGCTTATTAGCATCTTTTTTAGTACTTCACTTGTGTTTGGAGCTTAGCTTAATTAGAGCTGAAGCGACGCTAAAATGCTCGAATCTTGCCCAACGGATGAAACTGTTTGGGCACATGCGAACAAAAAGAAATTCCTTTCGCTGGAGGGCAGAAGGAATTTCTTTCCCGTAGAATCTTTTTTTGGTGGGGGAGGAGCAGTTCACTTAGGATGGAGTTATTTGAGGTGTTTGGTGGTAGATAAGAGGGGAAAAAAAAGCTTGAAATTTTGGTATTTTTATGAAGAAGCTAGAAATTCTGCCAAACTTGTGCAAAAGAAAGGACATTCGGAAGATAGGTGTGTGGATGCCTGAGCTCCAGATATTCCAAATAGTACAACTTAATTTTCAAAGAGTTAGTGCACGTGCTGTCATTAAGGCTTGCGTAGTCCTGATAATGACCGTTATTAACACACACACTTGCTGGAACGTTCAAGTACATCCACAGTAGCGTTCGGCAGCACACCATCCCCGTCACCCTCGCTAGCCATGACTCCCCGGACCTAACAGTAGAATACAGAAGCGGGGCTAAAATCAGCTGAAACCTTATCTCCATCTCTCTACAAAATTACTACTGTAGAAGAAGGCGCTGTAATTATACGTCGTGCAATTTTTTTTAACCGCGCCATCACCTGGCTCCCATGACGCCCAGCTCGGCTCTCTCTCTCTCTCTCTCTCTGGGGTGGTGGTACCCCTGGGCCCACGGCGCGCGTGAAAAGCTGAGCTGGGCCTGGCCCGGCCCGCGTCGCACTGTAGCACATGGATGGGGGTCCGTCCATCGGGTCCAGTCCCTTGTCGGGCGATGAGCTAGCTTGTCCGTGCGCGCCCGCCCGGCCACGTCCCTCCCTCCCCTCCTCGTGTCCCATGCTACCCCCGCTCCTCCATGATGAATTATTGGCACCCCTAACCGTACCCGTTTGCTGGTATCACAACGAATTCCGGATGTGGTTTTTGAAAACCACCCGACGGATTACGGGCCGTGCGATACGGCTCTCCGAAATGATGGATGGATCGGTAGGACCCACTCACCGTAGTGGACGTACTCCGTACCAAAAAAAAAAAACCTAACCGTTCGGGTCACGAGTAGTGGACGGTCCCCTCTCGCGTCGCGTGAGGTGCGGGGGCACCGGCACCGGCGAGGTGACGAAACACCGTCTGGGTTTTGCCTTCGCCCGTCAAAGTATGCCGTGGTGGCGACTCCGCCGCTTCGGTGGTTCGGATCGTCGCCGGCGAGCGAGGTCCGGTCGTGCGCCAAAGGCTAGCCTTGGAGGCCACTAACGAAGTTCGGCGTGTGGGCCAGAGGGGGGCTGGGAAAAGGGGGGGGGTCACTTAGCCTGTTCCAGTTCCTTCTTCCCTTGGGCGAGGGGCACGCGTGATGCGTGAGTAGCATGACGGGATGGGATGGGCTAATCTTCCTAGCCACTCACTGATCGTTCCAGGTTCCGTCACGAACAGCCCCCCTGACGCTGACGGACTGGGAAATGGGTGCCATGTCCAATAAGACTGGGAAATGCTCGGCGCCGAGCGTTGCGTCTAATCTTGTCCCCAAACTGCTTTTGGTTCTGGGAAATGAAAGTTCTTTTTTTTTCCCCTTCTTGTTCTGAAAAAAACAGCATGCAGCTTTGATTGGTTCCGAGGTTGTTGATTTCGCTGACCTGTTCGTGTGTGTGTGTGTGTGTGAATTTCGCAGGTGCTGGCGCCGCTCCCCATCGGGTTCGCCGTGTTCATGGTCCACCTGGCCACCATCCCCGTCACCGGCACCGGCATCAACCCCGCCAGGAGCCTCGGCGCCGCCGTCATCTACAACAAGGACAAACCATGGGATGACCACGTACGTCCTGTCCTGTTCCGCTCATGCTAAGAGCCTAAGATTGTCACGGATCATGCTTCCCACCTCACCTTCCATTCTCTCACCAATGCAACTTGCTGATGGTTTGGTTTCGTCATCCCCTCCCTTGTTCTTGACAGTGGATCTTCTGGGTCGGCCCCCTCGTCGGCGCGGCCATCGCGGCCTTCTACCACCAGTACATCCTCCGGGCCGGCGCCATCAAGGCCCTCGGCTCCTTCAGGAGCAACGCATGAACCGATTAGCCAGCCTTCTTGTTGTGACCTGTGTGCTTGCAAAGGCTGCGTGCTGAAGCAATGGCGGTCGACGCTGGGGGGAAGAATAAGTTTGCATCTGCAGATGAGGTTGTGCCGCTGGTCGTCTTGTTTCAGCAGCTGCGTGCGTGAATTTGGCTTCGTCCTTCCTCCTGTAATCAAATCAACCATGTGTCGTGATGATCTGTCTCTCAAGGGATTCTATCCACCATCTCCTCTCCTATTCTCCTAGCATGGACCTCTATTTAATTATTATGTAGCGACGATCACCATCATCATCAGTGAAAACCTTGCTTCTGTCTAGATCAACCTGTGCACTGAGAATCCTTCGGTCTGAAGCATACTTAACGTGCTACTGCTCTTTTTGTGACCCTGCTTCTGTTTTCCTTTTCCTTCTGAGTTTCTACTCGACTTCAGATGGATTTGTCTACGAAGTGGGCCTTGATCTCTTTGCATGTTTCATCGTCCTATCTCTACGCGTAGCCGTGCACGCGTGCCCGGCCTGACAGTCTAGTGTAGACAGTGCTCTTGCTTTGAGCCCCTCCGACCTCCAAGATGTATCGAGTGACTCACCAATTCACCACGCCATTGCAAGTGAGACACGGTGGTGACGCAGCTGCTCTCACTCATTGCGCCCTCCATGGATTCTCCACTATTCTCTGCACGCGTAGGCCTTCGACTCTTCCCCTTCCACCATTGTTTTTTTTCCCTTTTGTTTGTTCCGAACAAAAGGCTGTCAGCATCAGTAGCTCCGCCTGCCTATCAGCAAGGATCACGGGGTGCTGGCTCGTGACCCGTGTGTGCTTGGTGGCACCCTCCAGCTTTTGCCCTGACCTGTGCGGCTGGGCGGAGGCGCCCCCTCCCCCGGCCGTAGTGGTTCGTGGGGACGGCGCCGGATGCCAGCCCTGGCGCTGCCGCTTTATCAGCAGTTGGCGCGGAGAGGACCGTGCGCAATTTCCTGATCGATCGCGGGTCCTGCTTGGTATCATGCTAAAGTTGCTTGCTCCTGTTGCCGAATCATCGAGGCATGCTAGGCGCGTATGATCGCTGCAGCTAAAAGCGAAAAAAGAGATTGAGCGAGCTCCCACTCATGCATTGCTACTGGCTCACGTCCAGGATCTGTTTGAGCATTGGCTAAGCCCTCTATTTTTTTTCACTTCAAATTTTACACTGGTAGTAGTGCATTGAGTTTTTTCTTGAAAGAAAATAGTGCATGCATATTGCAGTCGGATGCAGCCAACCCCGGCCGCGGATGGGAGGGCCCAAGCAAACGGTCCTCTTTGCGCGACGTACGTAGGTGGGATAATACGAACATGATCCGGCGTCCTGGCGTTCGAATGCAATGCGGCAGGCAGAGGGCTTTTGGTGACACGGGCCTTTTCACTGTACTTGCCATGAGGCCGACGCTGAGCGCAGCAGCAGGCGAGCAGTGGTGAAAGACGGTAGTACACTGCCGTGCCGCTGCGCGCGCGGAAAATGGCAGAGGGAAAAAGGGGGGTTCGTGGTACGGGCGTTGAGACGCGCCGGAGATTGTTTGTTTTCTTCCTTCCTCCAGGATGGCCGGATCAGTGGTGGTGTATGGGCACATGGCAGAAGCCAGGGCCTACCAGTGGCACCAATCTTCCTCCTCCTGCTCCTGCCGCTGCAGTCTGAGACGCTGACGGAGAGAGAGAGAGGGTGAGGAAAAGAGGCGTCGTGGTTCCGGGCCATGCCTGCGTGCATGGGCTCGCGGCGTGCCTGGAGGTTCGCAGTGAACAGCCGCGCTAGCTAGCGTCTGGATTTGACCGGCCCCGGTGGCCTGGCCCTGCCGCCGCTGGCTCGGCCTGGCCGACGGGCGGATCCATGTGCCCTGGCCTCTGCCCCTGAACCGCCTGCGCCCTGTTGCTCCGAGGCAACAAAAGCTGGCGCCATGTGGCGGGGCGCTGTAGCAGCGTCCCGGCGAGATTGCCGTACGTTGCCACGCGACAGGAGGCGTTGCAACGCCGTGCTGCCAAAGATTACGCGTACGGGCATGATTGGGGGACCCCGGCACACCGGTGCGTTGGCGCGCACCTGCACGCGTTGCAGCGGGTGTACCGTGAGGAACGTGCCAGGTCACCGTGCATAGTGAGTGGTCAGGGAGTGCTTAGTTACTGCTTCGTTAAAAAATAAAAAAGGTGAGCATGGGTTGCTTAAGGGCAGCTGCTCCCGCTGGTGATCCTGCACCTAACGGGAATATGCCGACTCGGAGCCAATCATCGGGGAGGGGCCGCCCGGTTAGCGCCTTGTTTATCCGTTCCGGGCCTGTGATTAGGTCACCAGACAGAGCGGGACGTCCCACCAACGGCGCCAGGCCACCACCCCTAAGCTGTGACGACGGGCCAGCGGCAGCGGCTGCCGTATGCGATGGAATGTGGATAGGGCGAGAAGATCAGAGAAGGGAATGTCTCTGGGTGCTTTGTTTAGTTGCACATCTTACTTTTAGGGGTTGTTTAGCTAACCTAATCCGCTCCGCTGGGTCAATAATCGCGTCCGATGATGATTGATGCCAGGTACGCTGGCACAGTACTACTCAAAGGATCGATCGATGGTGCTGGCTGTTTTGTTCAATGCGTGCCTTGTCGTCTGCCTGCTGTCATGCTGTGTCCCGCTGAAGGCCAAACGGATGGCACGACAAGTTTTTTTTTTTAATTTCTCTGAAGGCCAAAGGCTGCTGCCGTTGCTGCACTCTTTGCTTGGCTTTGGCTCTCCCGAGAGAAAGGTCAAAGGCTGCAAGCTTCCTTCAACGATGGTCCTCCTGCCCGCTGAGGTCTGCTCTGCTCTGACACCAGGTGCTAAACCATGCGGAGGCAGTGAGCAGGGCATGGCGGATTAGCCAAAAAGCTGCCGCGTCCTTAGGCAGACAGGCTAAGGCCTAGCCCAAGACTGAAACGAGCCCGAAACAGGCCCAGGGATTTAACTAACCAACCAATTCCAAGGTTGGCCATACGGTGCACTCGAGAGGGAAAACAGGCCTCATTGACGAATGACAGGAAATGCATGCATCCTACAATCAGATTAGCAGAGAGAGAGGGGGAGAGAGAGAGAGAGAGATTCCCTAGCAAACTCTTGTCTCCACCGGTTTCGAAATGGTTGCGCCGCCTGATTATCTGAAGTTCAGTTTTTTGGAAGTGCCAGGTACCTGGAACCTAATAATACAGGATGAAGCTGAAGAAAGAGCAGCACAGCTGAAAGAAAAGTTAACTTGAACGGGGTGCTGAGAGTAGCGCTTGCGGGCTCGCGGCTCTGGCACGGCAGCAGCTTCAGCACAAATTTTTTTGCCGTCTTCGCCGGAATCAAATGCACCAACCTATCAGTAACTCGAAGCAAAAAGAAACCTCCAAGGTGCAACGACGCTAAAGATTCAGATATATTACTTCAGAAGCACTCTGCGATGCAATGGGCCAGTACTAGCGAAGCGAAGTGAGCGTAGCTCAACCGTGGCAGGCAACGTGACTGTCGAAAGCAAGACGCATGTGGTGATTTTATTAATGTCAAGAATCAGTCGGCTCAGTCTCTCGAAGATGCTTATAGGGGTAGAGTTGCGTGCATATATTTATAGCAATAAGCGTGTGTCATAGGAATAAGTGCGCGTGTGTGTTTGTAAACGTCTTCTGTATTGTGTTTCTTTAAAAAAATAGACAAGTACTGTCGGACCTAGAGCCACGGAACTACGCGTACATATTCTAGGACAAGGGACGGGACATGGTCCACACCCTACACCAATTGTAACTACTCGTACAGGAACTAGTCGGAAGAGAACAAAGTTACCCGAGTAGTACTCGAGTAGGACTTCTAAACTGGTATCGGGTTAGGATTTCTATATAACCCTGTCCCCAAGACTATATAAGGGCGGAAAGAGACCCCCTCGAAACACATCAACACCTAAGGCAATGCAAACCACCACACAGAACGTAGGGTATTACGCTCTCGGCGGTCCGAACATGTCTAAATTTTATGTTTCTTGCACCTTCCAGTTCTTGATCTCGGCGACACCCTACCTACGATCTACCACCTCAGGGGTATCCCTCGGTGGGCTTGGAGGTTAAACACCGGTAGCTTAAGCGCGCCAGGTAGGGGTGTTCATCTAACATCCACCGAAGAACTCGATGGCATCTTTCAACTTTACCAGCGCTGTGCTCGACGAGGGCACTACGTTCACCTTCAGCTCATGGGTCTGCATCGCCAACAGTTTAGGTGGTTTCAACAACCACCTGGCCAACCCTAAAAAGCCAGAGGCATATGCTCCGACATCCAGCCTCGACATCGCAATCTTGCCGATGATCTCGGTGGGATCAAACTTTCCAATTTAATTGGAAGCTACGCAGGTCATATCAAGGTAAACCCTCGCCCATCAATCAGTCCTGATGATCTAATTGCCGGGATAAATCAGATGGACGACGGCATCTGACAGTGGGTGAGTACCGCAAGAAGGGATTCGTAGGAACCCCCGTTTAGAGATTTGGCCAGGGGTGTAACACGCATTAGGATTCAGGCCATGTGACGATGAGGAGACAAAGGGGTTTAGATAGGTTCAGGCCGCTATGAGCGCAACACCATGCGTCCTGTGTGAAGCTTGTAGTTATATTCAGTTGAGCCCCCTTCCTCCTTTTTATACATTACCTATCTATTCTATCTATAACCTTCCCCGTAGGCCCCGGGGAGAGCCGTACCGCCTTGAGTGGAATGCGGCGCCTTGTGAGGGGCGCCGACCTGCAAGTGGCGTTCGCCTGCTAGATAGCGTCCTGCATCGTGGGACATGACTGTTGTTGCCCGTGGTTCTACTTGAAGAACCCCGGGATACCCTGAGGTCTCTCCCGGGCTCTGCGTATCGCCCGGGGCTGCAAGTGGCGCCCACCCGCTGGACGGGGCCCTGCGTCATGGGCCAGGACTGTCGGGGCCCGGGATCCTCCTTGAGGGATTCCGGGATGCCCCGAGGTTTCTCCGGGGCTCTATGCATCGCCTGGGGTCTTTCCTGTGTGCCGCTCGGGGTCGTTGGCGCTCCTCTCCACGGCTATCCGATATGACGGGAGGCGTAATTGGCGGGGCTCCCCCGCCGTTCATTGCCAGACGATGGGACGTGATCCAGGAGGGGGGCTCCCTCTGTCCTGGTCAGCGCGCCGTCTGTGAACATACCTCCCCCGTAATCATGTTGTTTTAGGGGAAGGTGCGCCGCCCCTGGACCACGCGCGGTCGTAGCAGAGCGGGCACATTAAATGCGCGGACAGGCGAATCCCTTCTTCACGAAGGGACCGCCATGGCCCGAGGTGGTGCTTGGCCTCCCGCGATCTTGATCCTCTAGAAAGTATTTCAGTTTGACCCATTACTACTAATGGGTTAGGAGGACCTTTCGGCACATTTACCTTTGGTTTGTTGGCTAGGGGATCCCCGTTGTCCTAGCGCTGACAGCAGCCCCCGGTTGACCAGATCATGCATATCCTCCTTGATCTAATAATAGTGTCTAATTGTTCCACTCAGGGGGCGGAGCTACAAACTTCCTCCAGTCCGGGCTAAATAAATCAATAGGCAAATAAAAGATTACCTAAAATTGTATCTAATTCTACTGCTTTATTTCTAAATACCAGAGTGATTTACGTATAATTAACTAGGCCGGACTTGTGCTGCAGCCCGCCCCCTGGTTCCGCCCCTGGTTCCACTGCATCTTTCGCCGCTTCCGATGTGTGTCCGTCCACTGACAGAAAAAGGAGTAGTGCATTTCAATTTTCAATATATATAGCCAGTTGCCCATCAATATACATGCATTCAAAAGGAGTTCAGAATTCAGATTATATTACTTGTAAAGCTTTTATCAGTACAGGGAACATGCAATTAGTCAAAGAAAAATTCCTCTGAAAAATAAAAGTTCACCAGAATATCACTCTCCTACAAACTCTTATCATACAAAAGGATCCGTGCTCACATTACAGAACTCAAGGTGAATACAATGGTGCTTAAAACAAACAAAATCTTAATGACTTACGATGATTGTAATCTTTGTTTTGTTAATAAGCTGACCAGAAAACAAGACCACAATTTGGAAAAATGCAGAGAGTACTAGGTAGTAGCATTGAATTCTTTTTTTTCTGGATATTGTGGTTTACTGAAAAACAATTAAAATCGATGAGATGCTTACCATTGCAATGCTTGGAGATTGGGGATTCCCTTTGATTTGATTGAGAGGAGTAGCATCTTGGATGGATTGGACGGGATGGTCTCAATTGGTGTGCCCATAACGACGACGAGGAGAAAGTGGAAGACGAACTGGAACCGCTCGATAGTTGGGCCAACCGCACCAAATGCTCGAACAACAACGTTTGGCGTCGGGCCACTCGATGAATGCCCAGCGCCGCCGCGCTTCCGCCGCCCGTCATCGTGCTGCTGCCGCCTGCCGTCGCGGGAGACACGCTTACCATAGGGGCACAGTGCCGCCACCGCCACGTGGGTTGCGCTCCGCATGGCGGCACCGAGTGCTGCGTGCCCGGGTCCTCGCGACGAGGGTCGAGGGCCGACTAGCGAAAGTTTTCCACTCTGTATCAACATTTCTAGGCCCAAATGTGTCTGAACAACAACAAATCCAAAATGACATCACTCCACCATTACCGGCAAAATTACACAACTACCCACCAGAGCAGCACTCTCAAAAGGGTACTTTGAGAAATTAAATCATTCTTTTGCCGGAATAAGCCTCTACCGTCCACAATTGATCAGCCTGACCACGGCAAGAGAACCCGACCAATTCTGGCTGAGAAGTTGTGGCAAAAGATACAGAGCTTGAACATAAAAAGCATATTCATCAAGGTCTTGAACAAACTATATCGTACCAAATTATCTGACAAAATAAGCTGATGCAGATACGAAGCACAAGATATATCTTGCCCCCCTCCAATGGGTTCTCATCTGATGTATCTCACTATAAGGATAACATAAAACACTCCTAATGGTAAATTCTGGCAGACAACTTGGGGGTGACGAACAAGTTTATCATTAGCTTAGAAGAGAGAGGTTCCCTTGCCCTTCTTGTCACCACCGATCTCAAAGTGCTTGCACCTCTGAAGTTGCAATTCAAGTGTCAGATACCTGAAACACTAGATACAGAAGAAATATGGAAAAAACAACAACAACACATCTGAGGCAAAAATACCTTGATCGGGTGCTGAGAGTAGTGCTTGCAGCTCTGGCACTGCAGCTTCAGCACAATCTTCTTAGTTGTCTTGGCCTGAAATGCACCAATGTATCAGATACATGAAGTAAATAGATGTCAACGGAGCAACATTAAGAATTCCCATAGCAGCATTCAATCATAATCAGCAATTGTAGAGCTGGGATTCGGTCAAACCTTCTTGTGGAAAACAGGCTTTGTCTGACCACCATATCCTGACTGTTTGCGGTCATAACGACGCTTCCCTTGTGCTGAAAGGCTATCCTTTCCTTTCTTGTATTGGGTAACCTTGTGCAGGGTGTGCTTCCTGCACTCCTTGTTCTTGCAGTAGGTCTTCTTGGTCTTCGGAACGTTCACCTACAAAATAAATGCAGCATAATTAGTTCAACATGAATAAATCTAAGAATAAACACTTATGCTAAATAATCTAAAGATCAAACAAACTTAGCAGTAGCTCAGATTGTAATCATATCAATAGGTAATTTGGAGTTAAGCATCACGGGATTGAAACCAAAAGAAGAATTATTGGCACAAGAGTTGCACAAAAAGGCTGAATCATATTGGAACAGAAACAAAAGACACCAAATGCGGTACGAAAAAAGCAGCTTAAAAAACGAGCAAGAAACAATAAGGCTTGAGTTTCCAGCAACAAATAGTAAAAACACCACATAAACTAACAAAGGTTCCAGGAAAAACATGGACATGGTGACCTTATTAGAAGAGAGATCATGGATGTCAGTCCCTACTCAAAGGCATCTAAAAAAAATATATGTACTACTACTCAACAGTCACATAACTAAATTAAATTAGCTTGTAACAGGATGATATATTGGGAAAGTATGTCAGACAAATAGCACACAAGCTAGTCAGAAGCTTGAATGACATTCATTAATTGGGAAATAACAATCTTCAGATCCAGAAAAAGATGAGGAGATTCAGTACATGTGTAAGAGGAACAATAAAGAACACAGATAACAGTTGGTATGAAGAATGTTCCCAGGTTCGCACAAGTTCAAATATCAAAATATGGATATCACAGATAATCTATCAAAAACATAATGTAGACACAGGAATTCAAACAATACATAGTTACATACTCATTTTCATCTTCTATAAACAAAATTCAGTTATAGTGTTATCCTTCCTTGCCTTTCTACACTCATATGAACTGAAACAAGTCCTGTTCCCATTGCATAATTAAGATATACGAGTGGTTGACTAGCAAATGCCGCATGATAGTTTGGTGAAAATTTCCTAACTTGCAATCTAGTCAGGAGGTTACTACAATTGCATTACAGGTAGTCAATCATAAACACATTACCACTAAATGTCACCAAGAAAGATAATACTGTGTGCATCAATTGATTCACTTGAAGTAACTCGTAGAACATAATCTCTCTTCTACAAAATGGCTATAACCAGCCACTTTGATTTATGCCTATCCATCAGCTAACATGATTATCTATCATTGTAACAAACGAACTGGAGAATAATTGATTACAGTCTCGTTCATCACAATCATTTTTAGTCGAACACCGCACAATAAAACAGAAGGATTACATACAAGACCTCGCATCTCACACTCAGAAGCTACAACACACAAAAAACTAATTTAACCACCGGTCGACCAGCGCCTGAAACGAACCACCCTAACCAAACTGCTCAACATCTCGAATTAGCACCGAATCAAACCAGGAATAAGAGGAAACACGACCCCGCAAGCATCCAAGGGCATGTACGGTAGGCGCAGACAGAACAGGAAGCAACTGATTCGATCCTCAGATCAAAAGACGGAGAGGGGGGGGGGCGAGGAGCGGGTCGCTAACCATGACTGGGGAGCTGTAGCTTCCTCCTCCGTCCGTCCGTCCGAGAGTCCTGGCGGCGGCGCAAGATCGGAGCCGAAAACCCTAGCTGCGCTCGTGCGCGAGGCTGCGGTGGACAGATATATCTCAGAAGAGAGGCCTGATGGGCCTGTTCCTTGGTCTGACGTGGTTCGGCCTGTCATGTAGATTTCCGGCCCCTTTCTCATTCGGCCCACGAGCAAATAGACGCAGCATGCATAGGAGTACTAGTGTACGAGTAGTACTCGGTACGAGGAAGGGACCGGGGAAGACTCCAAACTTTAAAGACATTTTAAATCGATTTTTTTCCCCACATGCGGTAAGAGGCCGCCACCTTTTATACAAAATTATGCGGTTTTAAAAATCTTTGTTGAAGATGAATTCTTTTAAATCGTTTGCGATTACTCTTTGCGGATTGGGAACAAATTCGCCTCGTCTAGTTAGAGCGCACGCCATGACGTCCTCGTCACGCCTAGGCAAATTCAACTTGACCTCAAACCTCGTATGCCTAACTTTTTCAAAGTTAGCATTGCGTGGACACCCAAAGCGAACATAATGAAATCAGTACGACTAACGATAGCCGATTCAAATTCAAATTCAAATTCAAATTTACCAGGTTCGAAGCAGCTCAAAATTAAGCCCGTGCACCCCGACCGTTTATCGATATTATTCGGCCGGCAAATCTGATCCAAAGACAGATACCGGGTCACGTCCAAGTACCACGCATGTGCATGTGCTCGTGGGATCACTTCAACCACTAAGAATTCGAAGTGGCATGAATGTTTAGATCATTCGAGTATGCTTTATGGATTCCTTAAAATCAAAGAAGTTGTAGCTAGCGTGGATAGTTGCTTAGCGCTCCCGGCACCAATTGAAAGTAGAGGTTTGATGCAACGCACTGGCTGGACTATGAAAGCATGATGGCATGGTATACGCTGATTATATTCTCTTTGCATCTCGATCAAGCTGCCCGGGTGAAGAGACTCATCTATCGCGTCGTCGGCGATCACATGCATGCGCCGTACACGCAGCATCGAATTATTCAGCGACCAGTAATGCACATAGAAATTAACATCAGCAGAGAGCATAGCAAAGTCGCAAAGGCAGCAAGCTACAAGCATCCAGTTTGCTGGCAACTACGCATGCGTTTGAGAAAGTGGTTTAATGATGATTGCGGCCAATGTTTGTTTCAGCAAGCGATTCTGCCTTTTAGCTTTTCTAAGCTCTAGTCAAAATAAGTAAATTGTTTTTTTTGGCAGCTCAAATAAGCAAACCGAACGCGATCCCTGTGTGACCCTCCCCCTCCCCTGTCACGCTGCCGACCGCGCCCCTTCCCCTGCCTCGCCGCCGTCCGAGAGGGTTGCCAGAAGCCCGGCGGCCGCAAGGACTGCGGCGGTGAGGAACTCCACGTCTTTTCCCCCTTCCTCAAGATCTGGATCGCGTTTTCGTGGGCGGTGGTGGCGACTGCGCGGGCGGCGGCAGCGGTCGATGGTGGAGCCGTGGCCTGCAGTGCGGCTCCCCGTGGCGGAGGCCCGACGGCTGGCGTCCTATGGCGCAGCCCCCTTGGTGGGGGCCCCTGCGGCCGGCAGCGCAGCTCTCCATGGTGGGAATTCGGCGGCCGACGGCCTGCAACGCGGGGGAGGTCGCATGATCCGGTGCGTAGTGGCGGCCTCCGCCTCGGCCGACTCCAACATTCCCGTGGCATCGCTCCCCTTCTTGAAGGCATTATTGGAAGGATCTTGCCCTCTTCTTCTCCAAGTGAATACCTTGAACAACCAAGTTGATTCTGGCGGTGGCAGCGATATTAGCGTCGTTTCTCCCTTGGGAGCGTTGCCATGGAGTTGTTGAGCCCTGCGGTGTCGTGGTCGTGATCCGTCATCAACTGTCTCTAAGTGGAGAAGAAGGGTGAAGGATTGTTATTGAGAGTAGACGATACAAGCTGGAAGCAAGACATGGATGAAGATCAAAGCTTAGCCTTTGTTTTCTCGCTTGGTCTTTAGCTTTCTCTATTAGTCTCTTTCTTTATTATTCTTGGGTTTCTCAGTTTGAGGTTTGGAGCCTAGATACTCTGTGTATCGTCTGACTTTGTGGTCAGATTTTCCTTTGGTCGTAGACAGTCACTTGTGATTGTTCAAGATCAGATTTTTTTCCTTAATCTAAAAAAGTAAATTATTTTTTGTTTTTTGCAATGGATCATAAATCTTATACTGTTATGATCCATCAATCCAGCTTGACTAGCTTCTTCTAGATTGTGGGGATATATTTACTCATCGTGCTGGTTCACTTCTTTTCCCCACATGGTGCTCCCTTTGTGGCCGCGCCTCCGGCAGCCACCTCATTCCAGCGCTCTATCTCCTCCTATATATGTGCTGGAATAGAACGCGAAATAGGGGGAAATGGTTTTGTACCTTTAGTTTTGCACAATCTACTTCTTGCACATCCTATCTAAAATAATGCTAAGTCGCTAACCAAGGTTTGGCCTCTCCTTCGTGTTGATTTTCACTAGTAACAATAACCATGACATCACTCCTCATTACTGATTTCAATTCTTTCCCCAAATCGTTTGCGCGCAAACCATATAGAGATCTCTCTTTTCTCTACAGCATGCATGCATGCATATACTGCAGATTGACATGCACTCCTGTCAAAATGACATAACACCTCAAAATAAAGAGCAAAATGCACCGCCGGATCTTGAACTTAGACTCATGGTGTCATTTAGGTCCCCAGACTTTCAAAATACACATTTAAATCCTTAACTTGCTAATCGTGTCACGTAAGCTCTAAATTATCGTTGATTAAGCTAAATTAAAAGTTTTATAATTTATTCAAATACGAAATTATATACAAAATATACAAAAAAAAGAATTATACTTGTACAAATATGTTCAAATATAAAAGATTTGTATAAAAATTTGTATGAAAATAAAACTCATATGACAAAATTTATAAAAAAGGAAAAGAAAATGTAAATTTTGAGGAAACATTGAATTTTTTTGGATATAAAGTTTGGAGAAAATTTAAAAAATATAAGAGTAAAAATTAAAAAAATAAAATTTGGACCCACATGTAAGCACCACGTCAACAAAACTACTCCCGCTTTGTAACTTAAATTTGGTCACTGCGCAAGTTTGGAGATCTAATGTGCATTTTGTTGGGAATCTAGATGATAATACGAGCTGAGTTCAACGACCGGTGGTGCATTTTACTCCAAAATAAATCTTTCTGTAATCCAAAAAGCATGATACGATTATATAAGCTCTTTGCATTCCATCTGTCCTGATAAAGGGGTTCGTCGCATCGACCGCTCACATGGCATTGACCCAAAGGATGAGCTTATTCAGCTGCAATGATCATTCACAAAGCGTCAGCAGAGAGTGCGAAAACCGCGAACACAGCATTTCTAGCTTTTGCTGCAATCAGACATTGTTCTCCTTGCTGGCACAAGATGATCGCTCGTGCATGACAGGTAGGTCACTCTAGCCCGGATGATCAGCAACAGGCGAGGACCGGTTACAGAGACGCGATCGAGAAAGTGATGATGATGAACTGGCCAGCCAGCCGACCATGAGTCTGGGGAGACGAATGGTACAGTGGATCGAATGAAGCAGATGGCCAGCGATTCTTCGTCAATCCATGCTATATCCCAACTAACTGGCGACCTCGTGGGTTTCCAATTCTTTATCCCATTCCTCGATCGGTTGGTGAACGTGATCGATCGCCTCCATTATCCACGGGTTATTGGCCGGCCTTCGTGTCGGTGTTCATGTTCATTAGCACCAATCAATCCGGCCGGGCGTATCATCTCCTCACTGATCCATGCTGCTCAGATCACGTGTAAACTACCGCCTGATCATTTCGTCCTTAGTTTCATTGAGAATTTCATGCTGGATCTGTCACTGCAATGATATTACCGATAAATCAGAATTGATCTGTCATTGCTGTGTTAAGCAGTGAGGGGTTCAAGGTTCGATATGCCACCATTGCTGCTTCCACATTAGCAACCTTCGTAAACAATAATACACACACACACACACGAATTTCTATGCTGACCGGCACACGATCTTCGATCTTCAGCGTTGTTCTACTCAACGCTGTGAACAACATATACATATATATATATATATATATATATATATATATATATATATATATATATATACTGACCGGCACACGATCTTCGATCTTCAGCGTTGTTCTACTCAACGCTGTGAACAACATATACATATATATATATATATATATATATATATATATATATATATATATATATATATATATATATATATATATATATATGCTAGATTGCTAGTACTGCTCAACTTGCACAATATATTGGTTTTTATTATCGCAAACTACTGTGAACAACATTCGCCTACAAGTAGGTACTTAAACGGATTAAATTTCACTACACGTGTTCTCCAATTGTATACCAGTTTCTATATGCAAAGCCATTCTCCAAGAGTACTCGCAGCGCATTTCGACGTGATCTTCGCTTCGCAGAACTCGCCATCCATTAGGTCCTTGCAGATTAAAAATGGTTGGGTTTTATTTAGACCTTTTGTTCGCTAATAACACAGCAACTTGTCACGTTCTCCCCAATAATTCGACCGGTAGAGTCGTCCCCAAGTTGGCGTGCGCATCGGTGGTCCCTCCTCCAAGTGCCCTACAAATACCCAGTTCGTGGCCACTGATCGATGAAGCTCACCGGAGAGCAACCGAGCACATAGCTAGAAAGCCTCTGAAATCTGAATTGCCAACTCCGATCTTAGGAGCAGCAGCAATGGCGAAGCTTTTCACATTGCTGTTGGCCGCGGTGGTCGTGCTCTCGCTCCTGGTGAGCCCCATTGCCTGCACCCGCAAGCTCAGCAAGCCCAAGCACAAGGCAAAGCCAAAGCCGGTCAGCCACAGGACGCCGGCGCCTGCGGCCAAGCCGAAGCCGAACCCGGTCAGCTACAAGCCGGCGGCGCCTGCTGTGGCCAAGCCTCCCCGCAGCAACCACACCACTAAGCACTCGCCGTCGATCGTCTACGGCGGTGCCTGGCTGTCCGGCGCCGGCGCCACGTACTACGGCGCGCCCAATGGCGACGGCAGCGACGGTCAGTACTTGCCTTCCCGCTTTATTATTTCTTCGCTGTCGGTGGGTTAGTGAATTGACATGGGAATGATCAATGGCGGAAATTGTGAACGCAGGCGGCGCGTGCGGGTACCAGACCGCCGTCGGGAAGCAGCCGTTCGACTCGATGATCGCCGCCGGGAGCACGCCGCTGTACATGGACGGCGAGGGCTGCGGCGCCTGCTATGAGGTACGTCTATCGGCTGCGTGCTGCGGAGTTGCCGGCTGCCTCTGCCTGCCTGGTTCTCGCTAAACAATGCGTCCCTGTTGTGCAGGTTAAATGCACGACCAACGCGGCATGCTCCGGCCAGCCGGCGACCATTGTGATCACCGACCGGTCCCCCGGCGACCTGTTCCCCGGCGAGGTCGTCCACTTCGACATGAGCGGCACCGCCATGGGCGCCATGGCGAAGCCCGGCATGGCCGACAAGCTCCGCGCCGGCGGCGTCCTGAGGATCCTGTACCGGAGGGTGCCGTGCAAGTACCCCGGTGTGAACGTCGCGTTCAAGGTGGACCAGGGTGCCAACCCCTTCTACTTCGACGTGCTCATCGAGTTCGAGGACGACGACGGCGACCTCAAGGCCGTCGACCTGATGGAGGCCGGCAGCAACGTGTGGACGTCCATGGCGCACAACTGGGGCGCCACGTGGCGGCTCAACAACGGCAGGAAGCTCAACGCGCCGTTCGGCCTCCGGCTTACCTCCGACTCCGGCAGGGTGCTCGTCGCCAACAACGCCATCCCCGCCGCGTGGAAGCCCGGGAAGGCGTACCGCTCCCTGGTCAACTACCCCTGAAAAGAGGGAGTTGGAGGAGTCCATGGCGGGCAATGTGCGTCCGGATGTCGCGAGAGGCAGCAATGTCAGAAGTCTGAAGAGGAAGAGGAGGAGGAGGTTGAAGAAGAGAATGGCGTTCTTCCCTCCCTCCACGGTCTCAGTGTATGCAGTCCCCAAGTGATGTGTGACTGTGTGAGCCATGACTGTAATTTCATTTTTTTTTCCATTCCGATTTGTTAGTTGGTGCTGTACTCGAGGAAAGGGAGAAGCTTGTCTGAGTTGTGTGTTTTGACGTTTTTCGACAATGAACTAGACCTTTCAGAATTCTGAGAAATGAATCACAGCTTCGTTGTGACAGTAAAACATAGTACGAAGTTCATACTTTCCCCGGGAACCAGTAAAAACTTACTGCACTGAAGACCACGACAATGCTGACAACCAAAAGACAACGCTGACAACCAAAACTGGCGACTCCTGGACATTTTTAGCTTATTCTAGTAGACATAAAGATGCCCTTTAAACAACATAAAGATGAGGTCAAATGACGAATTTGAGTTTAACATATTGAAACCCTGGTCGGCCGATCGAAATGGACATATGATTTGTCCATTTCGGAGTCCAGATGATAAGAGTCATGGCCATCAGAAGATGATGACCGTTGGAATTTAGGAAATTTCTGATGAGGACGACCTAAATCGAGTGGGTTTCCACGAAGAAGATTTTGTTCATATGTTCTACCAAGACCAGTAGGAGAATAACCTGACTCGATACTCTAAAAAATGAAAGAAAGCAGAACCAAGTCAACACCATTGAAGATTGGTTGCTTCTTCTTGTGCCAAAGATCTTACTATTTCATAAGGATCTAGGGTTACCGGAAAAAAATTTGATTCTTTTTCAAAATTTATGTTGCACTTGTCAAAAATTTCCGTAGTTTACTTAAATTTTCAAACGGGTCCAAAATATAGTTGCACATTGAATTATATGTTGATTTTTTACGTATTCTTTTTGCATACATTATACTATAATAGGGCAAAACCTCCCCATTCTCTATGGAATCACTTTCCCCCCTCGAACATGCAGAAGATCTATGTATCAATATATTAAAAAGAAGAAGGGTGAAGAGCACCCAGTCACCAGTGCACAGGTTTTTGGGAGAACATGTGGAAACCACAAGACACTCAAACACTCTATTACCCTTACGCTATGACAGCACCTTGACCAACTATGGAATCACTTAAATTGGTGCATTGGCTATAATTAATTCCTTTGTTTGCAATAATTTATTTTTACCAACTTGTAATCAATTCTCTCTCCCGTCATGTTGTGCTGGCTTTCTGGAGACCATGACAGATGCAGGTCTCAATGAAAGCAGGCAAAAACACTGATGAGGCTTGAATGTGCCCCCCAACTGTTTGGTGCTCCGTTGATTAATTGAATTGTTTTAGTTTCTAAAAGGATTCCCAATACTAAAACCCTGGTCATAGTACTTGTTGTCTACACATCGTAGGTTCTGTTGGTGTACCCGGCTCTTTCTGAACTGCTTACTGCTTAATGACGATTGGATTATAGATTATTGATCATTGCATCGGATATTAGTATGACAATTCACTTATACTTCAACACTCCCCATCACGTGCAGACTCTCTCAGACCTCAAACGTAAAATTAGGAGTTAGCTGCAATTATTTTATTTAATCGCGCACACCAAGAATCGAACTCGAGACCTCTGGCTTTGATACCATATTGAGTTGCATGCACCAACCAATTCAACTTAAAACTTAATCTGATGAGGAGAGGTGGGCAATTCACTTATACTTCAACATTGCCGCCTAGCTACGTGTTCTCTATCTGGGTTTGCTTTTGGAAAAAGTCCATTCTACTACCCTGTACTATCAGCAAAGTTCGGATAACGCCCTGAAGAATATTATCACTTACCCCCGCTGTTTTGGAAACCAGTGCACTATTCACCTTTGGCCCACCTCTTGATCCGGGTTTGCTGACTAGATGGCGGTTTTGCTGAATGATGGTGACACGTGGGTGGTCCAACGTGGCAAAACGTTTTGTGCCCACTTAACCCCCTCTCGAAATGGCTTGGCCCCAGGTGCTCCTCACGCGGTCCCTCGACTCCTTCCTCTTCCTCCTCTCCTCTCCGGCTGCTCTCGGCTGCAACGGTGGATCGATCGAGGGTACGATCGCAGGAGGGAAGAGTTGATTGGCACTGACAGCGTAAACCAGGTGCGACCCTCAAAGATATCTAGACCCCTAAGCGGGTTTTGGTGTTTAGATGACAAAATACATGTACATTTAATCTCGTTATCTAGCATGTGTGCAGGTGCTAAAGTTGAACAAGCAAAACATACGATGAATTACTACCCCTCAAAAGAAAATGAAAAAGTGGTGGTTGAAATTTACTCAAAGAGTAGGCTTTTATTTTATTTTTGAGCATAGGAACCCCGTACTATCAAGAGGAATTTTGATCTGCAGGTTTTGACTTAGAACTAGTGCTCAAGAGAATCCATACAAATACTTGTGAGCCACGAAAACCACTTCAAAATGATATTTTGAGAGTGTCTCTGCCAAAACCGAAGTCTCCGAGTCTCTGTCCGGAATGTCCGGGAACAATGTCTGGAGTATCTGGACATATACCCGAAGTATCCGGGTACTCTTTCACCAACAGCTAGTTTTTGTGAGTGAGGGTATAGATACCCCCCGTACCCCTTCAGCCGGGGGCTCTTGCCCATTTTTTTAACTGAACAGCTTCACAAGCCTTTCAAGAGCTCTCTCGCTCCCTCTCTTCCTTTCTTGAGAGATTTCCTTGAGGGACTCAAGTGAGAGTGTTGCAAGAGAAGAAATCCGTGCTAGTGAGCTGTCATTCCATCCTTTGAGCACTTAGTCTTCGTCAAGCGGTGGATTCAAGTTTGTTACTCTTGGAGCTTTGAGCTCATAGACGGCTAGACGTGCTCGCGAATGCTTAGCTGAAGTTGTGAGTATCACGGGAAGTTTGTAATCATATTTCCTTTTGGAGGAACTCATAGTAAGTGACCTTGTTCTTGATCGTTGGTCTCGCCCTTGGGTAAGGAGTATGGGAGTTCTTGAGCACCGTCTCTTGAACTCTTCCTCAACGGAGATGTAGCTCCTTTAGGAGTGAACTTCGGAAAACAAATCTCTGCCTCTCCGTGTGCTCTTTACTTAAGCTTTTATCTATTTGCTTGTGAGACTAACTTTCTAGGGTTTGAGCTTGATCTACTTATTTACAAGCTTCTAGCTTGAACCAGATTGTGAGAAATGCTTAGAAGGAACCCCTGGTACTTTCAAATTTACTTGATCTAAATTTTCTGCACCTGTACTTTAGTATTTATCTTTGAACTTTCATACCCGGACATTCCGGATACAATATCCAGAAACTCCGGACCTCAAGTCCAAAGTATCCGAATATATCTCCGGAATATCCGGACATTTGGGTTACTGACTGTTTGAAAAGTGTATTAAATTTGCAGGTTAACCTATTCACTCCCCCCCCTCTAGGCATCTTGAGGTCCTTTCAGACCCCCCTCCCCCCCGCGCGCGCGCATGAAATATGCATTTTTTTGGTGTGACTAATGAACTTTAGGCAGCTAGGGTCGGGGTGATTGGTTTTTGGCGTAATCGATCTTGGTCTAAAATTGAGGGGAACTAATGTGGTACTTGATTTGTGAGGGATAGAATGATCAGTACTACTCCAATCATGATTTGCATCTAGATTTTAGGGTGACATGCTACTAATTTGTGCGAGTTATGGTGGGGTTTGACGGGGATTATTTCGGCTCGAAAGGGGTGGTTGAGTTATTTAGATCGGGCCAGGTTATGATGAGTGCAGATAGGCTTCATATTTGTCTGATGAGGAAAAGTATAAGAGGAAGTGCCTTTTCTTCGAATCTTTACGTTGTATCTTGTTCTGACTGTTGTCCTCATCCTATTTTCACTATTGTCACGGGGGAGGGGATCCCAGTGCTGTCCTCATCCTATTTTCACTATTGTCACGGGGGAGGGGATCCCAGAGATCCCAGAGACATTCTTCCAGTTTGGTTTCACTGTGGAGGACAATTTGACTTTGTTGACAATGATCTGAATTATGTTGGTGGGGGAGTGTACATGTCATACCTTGTCTTCTTCAGATAGGTTCACATGATCAGCCAAGAAGCCTCTCAATTCTGGCAATTCCCAGGATCAGATCTAGGACTTGGGTTAAGGAGGATAGCAGATGATAAAACCTGCCTCTATATGTCAGACTGCATTTCAGAGGGTGGAGTGGCTGAGATATATGTAGAGGTGTTCAGGTCTGATGGAGCTCAGCAAGGAAGGGTTCAGGGTGGTGCTAATCAAACTAGAAGGGATATTGAGAAGGTGAGAGAATTCTACAGTTCACCCAACAGAGGGAGAGAGATAACAGATGGACATTTTACAATCCTCCTTCTGATGATGAAGAAAAAGAAATTGATGATGAAGATGGTGTTGAAGAAGAAAAAGAAACAGAGAGAGAGCCAAGTGTTCATGGAAAGGCTGCCCTTGGTTCATTTTTGCCTCCAAGCACAATGACAAGTTTAAGGTGAAGACCTTCAACAATGTACACATCTGCCCACAGAGGAAGGACAATAGGTTGGTCATAGGGCCAACAATAGCTGACAAGTATGAGCATATCAACAAGGCAAACCCATCATGGAAGCTGCAGAATATCAAGGAAATAGTTTTGCTTGAAATCGGTGCTGATGTCTCTCTATCCAAGATAAAAAGAGCTAAGGCAATTGTTATGAGGAGGATATATGAGTCCTGCAAAGGAAAATATGCCAAGATCTTTGAGTACCAGGCAGAAATCTTTAGAAGTAACCCAAAGTACATGTGCTATTTATTTGGATCCTGACTACAACTTCCCAGTGTTCCAAAGGATATATGTGTGCTTTGATGCTTGCAAAAAGGTCTTCCTTGCTGGATGTAGGAGAGTTATTGGAGTGGATGGATGTTTTTTCAAGGGGGCTTGTTATGGAGAGTTAATTTGTGCTCTAGGGAGGGATGCAAAAAACCAGATATATCCAGTAGCATGGGCATTGGTTGAGAAGGAGACTGAGGATTCTTGGACTTGGTTCTTATGCCTTCTTCAGAAGGATCCGCAGGTTCCCATAGGTGGCAGAGGATGGTAATAGTATCTGATCAGCAGAAGGGTCTTCTTAATGCAGTTGCTCTATTGTTTCCTGATATTGAGCACAGAATGTGTACAAGGCACATTTATGCCAACTTGAGGAAGAAGTTCAGAGATCAAGATTACCAGAAGCCATTTTGGATTTATGCTAAGGCATCAAATGTGCCATTCTTCAACTATTGTATGGCAAAGCTTGCACAATTAACCCCTGCTGGTGCAAAAGAAATGATGAATACCAACCCCAAGCACTGGAGCAGAGCTTGGTTCAATATTGGCTCCAACTGTGACAGTGTTGCAACAACATGTGTGAAAGTTTCAACAATTGGATAGTAGATGTGAGGGCTTGTAGGATCACTGGACCAGTAAAGAGGCCTAGAGGGGGGGGGTGAATAGGCCTGCAAAAACTCAACTCCAAATTCTCGTTAGAGGAGAGTGCGGCACTGCCGTGCCGAGTGTGGCATTGCCGTGCTCAAACAGAACACAAATTACAGAATTCAAGAACTGCCGAACCAAAAGTAGATCGAGTTAATTTCTAGGTTTCCTGCAGGTGTCAGCAACATATATATGGAACTAAAACAGAGAACACCGCAGTAGATAAATAGATCGGCCTCAAACCTTGAACAAGAGAGTAACTTAGCAATAAAGTAAAACAGCACGCAAGACAGGGATTTATCCCGTGGTTCGGCGTCGCCGCAAAGGCTGGCCTAAGTCCACGTTGTTGAGGCTGCCACAAAAGGCTTGGGCTTCACCACAAAGGTCAGCCCGTCCTCGTTCTCAAGTCAAGAGAGTGAACTCTTAAGATGAGGAATGATTTTACTAGCTGCAAGGGAAAGTTACAGACCTCCCAAGGCTGCTACACGGAGGGGCAAGCACAAGGGCGACCACTAGCCGGCTAGGAGCAAACTCCAAGAGTAACAGACCCTAGAACCGCCGGCCAAACGCAAACCAAATGCTCTTTTGAGTGGGGGAAACAGTAGATCTGCTCTCCAATCGAAGTTTATTGCCCTTTCCCTCAAGATTTGGTGGGTGGATGTGGAGATCCGCTTGGGGGAAGAGGTGGGAGCAATGGAGGAGAGAGAGAAGAGCTCTGGTTCTTCCTTCTGCGAATCTGAACGTTTGGGAGCACTGTTAGGAGGTCAGTAACCGTTGGGGAATTTATACCCCTCTGGTTCCAACGGTACATTAAGTGCAGCACTGCCGCACCAAGGCGCGGCACTGCCGCACCCATCAAAACAACTCTGCTGGATGTGAAATTTTGCTGGCTGTTTTGGTTGAGTATGAGGATGTGGTTTTCAGGATTTGAGCATTTGGTTCAACAGTTGGACAGTTGTTCTTGGATCCCTCTTTATAGTACGGCTTTCCTTAAACTCAATATTCAAAATATAAAATAAATTAAGCCTTCATGAGTCAAGATAGCCATCAAATAGATTTGGGGGATCCTCCAACCTGTACATCATCCTCTTTTTAAATTACCTGCATGTCATCTCGATGAATCTCATTAGTTCCCTAATTAGGTGGTCATCAACGCCAAAACCCACAAAGAGCTTGATTGCACTTACAATCTCTCCCTTTTTGGTGATTGATGACAACCCAATTAGAGCTTACAAAAATATAAACTATAACTGAGAATTTTTCGAGAAATGGATGTAGGAGCCTCCCCCTAAATATATGAGTTGGATTTGAATTCCAATTTTGACATAAAGATCAAAGTTCATATATTTAGATGTGATTTGGGGGCTCCCCCTACATCCATGCCTGCTGTGGGGTGCTGAACACTGTGTCAAAATAATAATACGTGATGCATGTGATAGTTCAGAGCATAACAGAATCTGGCTGTTGCAATGGGGTGCAGCACTGCTGAACAGAAGTGCAGCACTGCCGCACTCATTTGCATCAGTCAGATCAACATGAAAATTTCACAGCAAGACATGTATGATAGATAATATCCCTAGCATAAATATGAAGTACACTACAGCACACAAACCGATATAGATGGAGTCAAATAGGTAGCAATATTACACAAATAGAGTTTTGATCGACTCTCAAACTCACAACCTAACATCTACTCTCATCGGTTATGACATGAAGCGCAGCTGCAGCATGGACACATCATCGAAAAAAGGTTTGACCCCTCTAATTTTCTCCCCCTTTGGCATCAAGTACCAAAAAGAGAAGAGAAAGTAGAGGAATCACTCATCATCAGAAGAGGAATCCCTGGAATGCTGTCCTGAGTCACTGCTCTGCTCTGTCCCAGAAAGGTCAGGCAACTCAAACTGAGGTGGGACAGGAGCAGGTGGAAATGGTGCAAGCCCTGCACACCCTCTGGTCTGTCTGATTGACTCTCTGAGCTCCATCCTGGTGTCATAGGCTGTCTGAGAAGCATAAGAGCAATGTCCAAAGATAGCTCTCATCCAGGCCTTGACAGTGCTACTCAGTCCTCTGCCACTGCTCCTAAAGCGAGACCTAGAGTGAGAACTCTCAGGAACGTCCTCACGACCTCTGGAGGTGCCACCAACTGTCCCTGTGGCTGCTGCATAAGATTGGGTCTTCTCAATATTATAGACAGTGTGGAAACCATCCTTAGGAAATATAAAACCAGAAACCCTTTCAATCATGAACATAAGGTAGGGAGCATAGGGCAGGCTCCTTCTAGCATCATCCATAGCATAAGCCAGCTGCACCCAAATAAACCTACCAACATTGAATTTCTCACCATCAGGAAAACGAGCAAGCACGTTCCTCACAAAGCCACAAATATCTGAAGCTGCTCCATCCTTAGGATCAATGGTGTTCCTCAGAAGGTTGTTCATGACATAATAGTAGCTTTTCAGACCACTCCTCTTGCCATCTGCCTGGCTGGGGTCTCTCCAACAATGGCTAATGTCACTGACCCTGAAAGGATTATCCTGGTGAATCCTGGAGTAAGTCCTGTGCATCTGTCCAAAACCAAGAATCTGACAGAAAGTGATAAAGCTAACACGGTAGTGTCTACCATCAGTCATCCAGTGGATCTCATCTGAATCCCTGTTCCAAAAGTATGTGGAATGAAACTGAGCAAAGATCTCCACATTCCAATTATACCTGAAACCCATGATGTTAGTCAGCTCATATTTCTCACAAGTGTTAATTGCAGCATTGAACTCGGGCTCATTTTTGTCTCTCATAGCTGCCCAGTTAATATAGTGCATCTTGCAAATCTTACTCTTCTTACAGTCAAAGATAACAGAAGCATAGAAGTTGGAATGGAACCCATCCCAAAATCTATGGTCAACAACTAGACTCTTTGGATTTGTATAAGTATTGATCTCTCTAGCATCTGCCACTTCCTTGAATTTTCTGTAATAGCTTTCAAAACGGTGATTTGCTGCATTCTTTGGAGCTGTGAGGATAAACTCTTTTGTTCTCAAGACCATATATCCAATGTTGGCATCTGCAGGGTGAAATGGGGTGCCTTGATCACCTTCAGAAGGGATGGTGTACCCAATCTGCTGCTGCAAATCCTCCTGATGCATGTTCTGCCTATGAGTTTCCCTGTCAACTGACTCTCGAGGGGCTGCACTGCTGCTGGATCCCCTCCCCCTGCCTCTGCGAGCAAGCTGCTTCCTAATCGGCTTTCTCTTGCCTCTCTGATCATCTCCATGCTCCATCTTTCCTTAACCACAATCTCTGATTCAAAGTCTAAAAAATATTATGACATTTGCTCACGAATTTGAGAGAATATACATGGGAAATAAAGACTTGACTTTGTAAAGAGTAAATCCAATCTATTTGGTTATCAATGACGTGGATGAAAGAGGGGTAAATTGTTGTTTGAATCAACACAGAACATTGATGTTCTGCCTTGGGCAGCACTGCCGCCCTCCCCCTTTTTCTTCCAAATCATGGAACACCAAATTGATTCAATTTAAACCATCAAAATCAATTCTAAATACCCCACATTGCATCTAGAAACAGAAATCCGAGAGCAAAAACATCACATTGCATAGATCGGACACAAACAGATTTGGTTAGGGTTTCACCTTGACTGCCCGCATGGAATGGAGAGGAAAGGAGAGAAGGGGTCCGGCCAGGAACCCTAGCCCTTGGGTGCTGTCGAGTAGGAGGACACCCAGGGGCGGCGCAGCACTGCTGTGGCAGGGCACGCGGCGGCCGTCACCCCGTGTACGCGCGAGAGAGGGAGAGAGAGAGCGTACGGTCACAGGCGACGGGGAAAAGAGAGAGAGAAAAGAGTTACTGCGGGGCCAGAGTAGATAGGGAAGAATAAAAACGGGCCCCCACAGAGAAAATGAGTCACGGGCGAATTTTTAATAGAAAACCGTAAGTGCGGCACTGCCGCACAAGGAGCGGCACTGCCACACCTGCCCAGTGTGACCAGTTTTAGCTACTATCTAAATGACTCTATTTATCTTAGATATGGAAATATATTCTCCAGATTTCATGACCAGAAACAAATAATCAATACAAGCTATGGTCAGGATTTGGAGCTAGTTTTGCAATTAGTTTTTGAAACCCAATATGATGTTTTATTTTAAAATTCGTTTCCTACACATACTAGTTGATCAATCAGAAGGTGTGCAGGAATTCAAACCACGTTACGAGAATCAAGTATATTTAGCTCACTGCGCAAAGCACAAAAGCTTGTCTCATCAAGAGGCTTAGTGAAGATATCGGCTAGTTGCTTTTCGGTGCTCACATGACGAATTTCGATATCTCCTTTAAGTTCGTGGTCTCTTAAGAAGTGATGACGGATGTCAATGTGTTTGGTACGAGAGTGTGCTATAGGATCGTTTGCAAGTTTGATAGCACTTTCATTGTCACACAAGAGTGGGATTTTTGAGTATTGACATCCGAAATCTTTTAAGGTTTGCTTCATCCAAAGTAGTTGAGCACAGCATGCACCGGCTGCAACATACTCGGCCTCGGCAGTGGAAAGGGCTACACAATTTTGCTTCTTAGAGCTCCAAGACACTAGGGACCGTCCAAGAAATTGACAAGTCCCCTAAGTGCTTTTTCTATCTACTTTGCAACCGGCGTAATCGGAATCCGAATACCCAAGTAGATTGAACTTGGAGCCCTTGGGATACCACAAGCCAAGGTTAGGAGTGTGCACTAAATATCTCAAGATTCTCTTAACGGCCATTAAATGACACTCTTTCGGGTTAGCTTGAAATCTAGCACACATGCACACACTAAGCATAATATCGGGCCTAGATGCACAAAGATAAAGTAGAGAACCTATCATGGAACGATATACCTTGGTCTCCACGGGTGCTCCTTCTTCATCAAGATCAAGATGTCCATTGCTTGGCATGGGAGTTTTGATTGGCTTTGCATTCACCATGTCAAATTTCTTTAACATATCTTGGGTGTACTTGGTTTGGCATATGAATGTCCCTTCCTTCATTTGCTTGATTTGAAATCCAAGGAAGAACTTGAGTTCACCCATCATAGACATCTCAAATCTCTTTGTCATGGTCCTACTAAATTCTTCAACATACACATGATTAGTACTACCAAATATTATGTCATCGACATATATTTGGCACACAAATAAATCATTACCAACTTTATGTGTAAAGAGTGTAGGATCGGCTTTGCCTATTTCAAAGCCTTGTTTGAGTAAGAAATCCTTAAGGCATTCATACCATGCTCTTGGAGCTTACTTAAGCCCATAGAGCGCCTTATGGAGCTTGAAGACGTGGTCGGGGAACTTGGGATCTTCAAAACCTGGTGGCTGCCTCACATAAACCAATTCTTGAATTGGTCCATTGAGAAATGCACTTTTGACATCCATTTGGTATAACTTGAAGTCATGATGAGCAGCAAACGCTAAAAGTATCCGGATTGCTTCAAGCCTTGCCACCGGTGCATATGTCTCGTCGAAGTCCTAGCCCTCAACTTGAGTGAAGCCTTGAGCCACCAATCTTGCCTTGTTCCTTGTCACCACACCATTCTCATCTTGCTTGTTGCGGAAAACCCACTTGGTGCCTATGATGTTGGTCTTGGATCTTTCCACCAAGCTCCACACTTGATTTCTCTCAAAGTTGTTGAGCTTTTCTTGCATTGCCAAGACCCAATCGGGATTCTTGAGAGCATCTTCAATCTTGATTGGTTCCTTGGGTGACACAAAAGAGTAGTGTTGGCAGAAACTTGCCAAATGTGATCTTGTTGTCACTCCCCTTCGGATGCTTCCAATGATGTTGTTAATAGGGTGATCCCGTTGAATGGTTTGGCGTAGTTTAGGATGCTCAACACCTTCTTCTTCTTCTTCTTCACCTTCAGCTTCTTCTACTTCAAATATAGGATCAAGATTGACCCCCTGAATTTGTGGTGCAGGAGTTGGTAAAGCTGTTGCCGAGGTAGAGGGAGCAGCATTGCCACTCCTAAGTGCTGCACTGCCGCACTGCTGATTTCCAGCAGGAGTGTGCTGCACTTGGTCAATGAGTACATCAGCGGAATTTTGTGCAACAACAGCTTGTGGATCCTCCCCATTTGTGGCGTGAACTTCTTGTGGCCTAATGACGCCGATGGCCAATTGCTTGATTGCCTCACATGGTGGATCCTCCTTTCCTACAACACTTGAATTAACTTGCTCTATTTGAGAGCCGTTAGATTCATCAAATGTCACATCTATTGTGACTTCAACTCTACCCAAGGTTTTGTTGAAGACACAATAGGCATGCTCATTTGATCCATAACCAAGAAGAATACCTTCATCAACTTTAGGAGCAAACTTAGAGGTTCGGGGCCTTTTGTTTAGAATGAAGCATTTGCACCCAAACACTCTAAAGTATGATACCTTTGGTTTGTTACCGGTGAGAAGTTCATATGAAGTCTTCTTAAGTTTCTTGTGTAAGTAGAGGCGGTTGATGGCATGACAAGCGGTGTTGACGGCTTCACACCAAAAGATATCCGACGTCTTGTACTCATTAAGCATCGTCCTTGCCATGTCAATGAGTGTCCTGTTCTTCCTCTCTACTACACCATTTTGTTGAGGGGTATATGGGGTTGAAAACTCATGCTTGATGCCCTCATCATCAAGAAATTCTTCAACTTGGGTATTTCTGAATTCGGTCCCATTGTCGCTTCTCACTTTCTTGATAGGGAGACCGAATTCCTTTTGTGCCCTTCTTACAAATGTCTTTACCTTGTCCTGTACCTGGCACTTATCAAAGACAAAGAATACCCAAGTGAAACGGGAATAATCATCAACAATAACTAATCCGTATTTGTTACCCCCGATGCTAAGGTAGGCAACCGGTCCAAAGAGATCCATATGAATCAACTCCAAAGGTTGAGTGGTGGTCATGATGCTCTTTGGTGGGTGAGGTACGCCTACTTGCTTTCCGGCTTGGCAAGCGCTACAAATCCTGTCTTTGTCAAAATCAACATTGGTTAGTCCAAGAATGTGGTTGTCCTTTTGTAGTTTGGCCAAGTTCCTCATCCCAACATGAGCTAGTCGGCGATGCCATAACCAACCCATGCTAGATTTTGCCACTAAACAGGTCTCAAGCTTAGGCTCACTTTTGTTGAAATCAACTAAGTAGAGCTTGTTCTTGAGGCGGCCTGTTAAGACAATAGAGGAATCCTCCCTACTAAGGACTTCCACACCTTTATCCGTAAAGAGACAATTGAAGCCTTTTTTCACAAAGTTGTGAAACTGACAATAAATTGTAACTCAACGAATCAACATGTAAAACATCAGAAATTGAATGCTCAAGTGTAATAGCAACTTTACCAAGACCAATCACATCCCCTTTTGAGTTATCACCAAAAATAATATTCTCACTAGAATCTGTAGTTGGGGGAATATGATGAGAACATACTCCTTTCTCCGGTCATATAATTTGTACATCCGCTGTCAAGCACCCAACTTGATCCACCGGAGGAGTATGCCTACAAAACAGATTTAGTTCCTTGATTTAGGTCCCCAAATATTTTGGGACCTTGCATATTAGTAACAAGAATATTAGGAACCCAAATAAAGGTGTTAATATAATATTTCTGTCCTTGCCAACATATTTGGCATACACCTCCCCCTTGCTGTTGTTCTTCAATACAAAGCATGAACTCAAGCTTTGTCTATATGCATAAGCCTTCAGTTGATAAAAATATCTGTTTGGGGTGGCCCAGATGGTATTCTTCGGCTTCTGGGGCTCATTTTTCACTTTGTAGACCTGCTTCTTGGGCTTATCATGAGCAAAGGAAGAGTAGGTGACCTTCCCCTTTCTTGGGGTTGTGACACTGCCGCCCTTCACAGCAGCACTGCTGCGCTTGACAGGCTGTGCTGCTCGGGTTGGCTTTTGTGTCAACCACTGTGCAGGTCTATCTGTACCTATCTTTCCTTTGCTGATGAACTGAACACACTTAAAACCATTGATCACTTTGCGACCATTGGTTTTGTTACCCTTTTCATGACCAAGTCCATTTTTTATGTGAGGTAATCTCCCATCCTTGTATTTTGGCCTCTTTTGTTCATCTTTGCCACTTTTGTTCAGCATAGCATTGAGCCTAATAATCTCCTTTTTCATTGCCTCCATGTTTGCAAGGTTAATGGAATAAACATTTAAATCAACATTATAACATTTTCCACAATCTTGACTAGTGGAGGGAGTAGAGGTGTCCTTTGCTTTAGAAGGATGTGAGGTGCTCTCCCAAAGAAGGTTATATTACATCTCAAGGTCCTTGTGTTTTTCATCTAAGGCACAATACTTGTCATTGAGTGCAATATTTGCCTTCTTTGTGAGAGCATGTTCTCTTTGCTCATTAGCCAAAGCTTTGCGCAAAGAGGACACCTCACTTCTCTCTAATGCAAGAGCTTCCTTGCAAGCAATGTACAGCTTTTCTTGTGCTAAGAGATCATCATCTCTAGCTGCTAGCTCAGCTTGTACACTCTCTAAGTCCTCCAAAGTTTTAATGATGAAGATTTTAGTTGAAGGGTCTAGTTTTCTAGTTATCTCATTTAATTCCTCATCACTAGAGACATCATCTTCACTAGAGCTATCACTAAGTTCACTAGAGATATCACCAAGAGATGGTGAGGAAGGAGATGTGGCTTTCAGCTTTACCTTCTCACCCTTTGCCATAAGACAAATGTGAGAGGAGTGGTAGTCATCATCATCGGACATGTTGTTGAAGAGTCTTGGTGTTGAGGATGTCTTTTGGATGGCTACGGTTGCAATCTTCACATCCTCTTCACTTGACTCTTGCTCGAATCCCATTCATGCCCAATGTGTGCCTCTCCCATAGGCTTCTTCTTTCTCTTATACTCTTGTTTGTGCTCATGCTTGCTTTCATGATTGTCCTTCTTGTAGTTATTGCTTTTCTTCTCATAAGGACAATTTGCTATGAAGTGCTCGGTGCTGCCACAATTATAGCAAGTTCGCTTCTTCTTGTTTGGGAACCTTCTTTACACGAGCTTGTACCCATTTGATTTTCAGCCCTTTGTGATACTTTTTGATGAATAGTGCCATATCATTTATCTTCTTGAAATCTGCCCCATAGTCTTCTTCTTCACTTGAGGAGGAAATTGGATCATCGTTTTGTTGCATTTCCTTCTCTTTCTTGGGCTGAGAATTAGAAGTTTGCTTGCTGCTCATTGCCTTGCTTGAACAGCCTTGTTTGCTTGATTTGTTGGCCTTGAGAGCTACATCTTTGATTTTCATACCATCCAACCTTGCTTGCAACTCACCAAGCTTTCTTCTCTCATTTGCTTCTTCTCTTTGCATATCGAATGTCAAAAGTCTTCCAAGCACATCATTGGGAGTGAAGTGCTCAAACTTCTTCTTGTCTCTAATCAAGGTGACTACGGTCTCATTTCTCGGTGAGTAACCTTCTAACATGATCTTCACTACCTTGTGGTCATCAAGCTCATCACCACCATAGCCTCTAATCTTGCCCACCAAAATCATCAACCTATCAAACATCTCTTGTGGTCCTTCTCCATCAACAATGACAAACCGGTTGAGCTTGGCCATCAACAAATCAATCTTTGCTTTTCTCACTTTATCAACACCTTCATGTGCTAGATGCAAAGTGTCCCAAATCTGTTTTGCAACATCAACATTCATCACTCTATTGTACTCATTTCCATCCAAGGCGCTAAGAAGAATGCTTGTGGCTTGGCCGTTGAGATGGACAGCAGCTAGCTCATCATTTGTGGGAGCTTCGGGATCCTCCGGTCCTTCAAAACCACTGCACACAATCTCCCAAAGACCAGGGTGAAGACCAATAAGATAAGTTTTCATCAAGTGCTTCCACTTGGCAAAGTTGGTCCCATCGAAATGAGGCAACTTGCCCGCGGGTACATTAATGAAAGACTTTCTTATTGTGGTTAGTGAAACAAGAAGAATAATTGAAGGATACAGCGGAGTATTTGTTCTTGTTGGTACTGCTCTCATCCTTCTTCTTTTTCTCACCCTTCTTGCTGTCCTTAGAGATATGATATGATACATCATCATCACCATCATCCGAACTAGATGATAGTCACTTGATGATGCTTCATATGCCTTCTTGGCCCTTTCTTCTCTTCTCTTGGCTCTTTCTTCTCTTGTAATTCTTCTAGCTTCCTTGCGGCTCAGCTTCTCCTGAAGCTTCTTTTCTTGCTCACGCTCCTCTCTTTTCTTGAGTTTTGCTTCTCTTCTTTCTTTTCTTTCTTTTCTTCTCGTAGCATCGGTGGTATTCCCTTCAGGAGCATCCTTGAGAGTGGAGTTGCTGGCTGTAGATAATGACAACTCACTACTACTACCAACATTCTCCACGCGAACTTCTTTTCCCTTGCCACCGGTCTTCCTCGAACCTCCACCGGTCTCCATACTTCACGCGGTGAAGCATATACGAAGCAACGCGGCTCTGATACCACTTGTAGGATCACTGGACCAGTAAAGAGGCCTAGAGGGGGGGGTGAATAGGCCTGCAAAAACTCAACTCCAAATTCTCGTTAGAGGAGAGTGCGGCACTGCCGTGCCGAGTGTGGCACTGCCGTGCTCAAACAGAACACCAAATTACAGAATTCAAGAACTGCCGAACCAAAAGTAGATCGAGTTAATTTCTAGGTTTTCTGCAGGTGTCAGCAACATATATATGGAACTGAAACAGAGAACACCGCAGTAGATAAATAGATCGGCCTCAAACCTTGAACAAGAGAGTAACTTAGCAATAAAGTAAAACAGCACGCAAGACAGGGATTTATCCCGTGGTTCGGCGTTGCCACAAAGGCTGGCCTAAGTCCACGTTGTTGAGGCTGCCACAAAAGGCTTGGGCTTCACCACAAAGGTCAGCCCGTCTCGTTCTCAAGTCAAGAGAGTGAACTCTTGAGATGAGGAGTGATTTTACTAGCTCAAGGGAAAGTTACAGACCTCCCAGGCTGCTACACGGAGGGGCAAGCACAAGGGCGACACTAGCCGGCTAGGAGCAACTCCAAGAGTAACAAACCCTAGAACCGCCGGCCAAACGCAAACCAAATGCTCTTTTGAGTGGGGGAAACAGTAGATCTGCCTCTCCAATCGAAGTTTATTGCCCTTTCCCTCAAGATTTGGTGGGTGGATGTGGAGATCCGCTTGGGGGAAGAGGTGGGAGCAATGGAGGAGAGAGAGAAGAGCTCTGGTTCTTCCTTCTGCGAATCTGAACGTTTGGGAGCACTGTTAGGAGGTCAGTAACCGTTGGGGAATTTATACCCCTCTGGTTCCAACGGTACATTAAGTGCAGCACTGCCGCACCAAGGCGCGGCACTGCCGCACCCATCAAAACAACTCTGCTGGATGTGAAATTTTGCTGGCTGTTTTGGTTGAGTATGAGGATGTGGTTTTCAGGATTTGAGCATTTGGTTCAACAGTTGGACAGTTGTTCTTGGATCCCTCTTTATAGTACGGCTTTCCTTAAACTCAATATTCAAAATATAAAATAAATTAAGCCTTCATGAGTCAAGATAGCCATCAAATAGATTTGGGGGATCCTCCAACCTGTACATCATCTCTTTTTAAATTACCTTCATGTCATCTCGATGAATCTCATTAGTTCCCTAATTAGGTGGTCATCAACGCCAAAACCCACAAAGAGCTTGATTACACTTACAAGCACAGTGACGTGCCGCCTTGGTAACAGGTGAGCTTACCGTGGTGTCAGTTGGGCAGACCATGCTTTGACTTGGGCACGCACAGCCCACCTACCAGCATTTAATGCGGTTGTTGGGCTGGCTGTGGCAGAACCAACTTGAAATTATACCGGCTCAAGTACGTGAGTCCATTCCTGAGGGCTCCAACGTGCTTCAAATGGTATAAATCCCTTGGCCTGTCGGGTAACGTCCCGATAAACCA